>NC_073244.2:3449782-3762717 GCF_029281585.2 Gorilla gorilla gorilla | reverse complement strand
GGTGTAGATATTTCCATGTTTATACAGATAGCAGTGTAGGTATCTCCATCTTAGTACAGATGGCGGTGTAGATATTTATATGTTCATACAGATGGCGGTGCAGATATTTCCATGTTCATACAGATGGCGGTGTAGATATTTCCATGTTCATACAGATAGCGGTTTAGTTATTTCCATGTGTAAAGAGATAGCTGTGTAGATATTTAAATGTATATGCAGATAGCAGTGTAGATATTTCCATTTTCATGCAGATAGCGGTGTAGATATTTCCATGTTCAAACAGATAGCGGTGTAGATATTTCCATGTTCATACAGATACAGGTGTAGATATTTCCATGTTCATAGAGATAGCGGTGTAGATATTTCCATGTTCATACAGATAGCGGTGCTGATATTTCCATGTTTGTACAGGTAGCGGTGTAGATATTTCCATGTTCAAACAGATAGCGGTGTAGATATTTCCATGTTCATACAGATAGCGGTGTAGGTATCTCCATCTTAATACAGACGGCGGTGTAGATATTTATGTGTTCATACAGATGGTGGTGCAGATATTTCCATGTTCATACAGATAGCGGTTTAGTTATTTCCATGTGTAAAGAGATAGCTTTGTAGATATTTCCATGTATATGCAGATAGCTGTGTAGATATTTCTATTTTCATGCAGTTAGCGGTTTAGATATTTCCTTGTTCGTACAGTTAGCGGTGTAGATATTTCCATGTTCATACAGATAGCCTTGTAGACATTTCCATGTTTATACAGATAGCGGTGAAGATGTATGCATGTTTACACAGATAGCAGTGTAGATATTTCCATGTTCATACAGATAGCGGTATAGATATTTCAATGTTCATACAGATAGCGGTTTAGGTATTTCCTTCTTAGTACAGATGGCGGTGTAGATATTTATATGTTCATACAGATTGCAGTGCAGATATTTCCATGTTCATACAGATGGCGGTGTAGTTATTTCCATGTTTATAGAGATAGCGGTGTAGTTATTTCCATGTATTAAGAGATAGCTGTGTAGATATTTCCATGTATTTGCAGATAGCTGTGTAGATATTTCCATTTTCATGCAGACAGCGGTGTAGATATTTCCATGTTCAAACAGATAGCGGTGTAGATATTTCCATGTTCATACAGATAGCGGTGTAGATATTTCCATGTTCAAACAGATAGCGGTGTAGATATTTCCATGTTCATACAGATGGCGGTGTAGATATTTCCATGTTCATACAGATGGCGGTGCTGATATTTCCATGTTTATACAGGTAGTGGTGTAGATATTTCCATGTTTATACAGATAGCGGTGTAGATATTTCCATGTTTATACAGATAGCGGTGTAGATAATTCCATGTTTATACAGATAGCAGTGTAGATATCTCCATCTTAATACAGATGGCGGTGTAGATATTTATATGTTCATACAGATAGCAGTGTAGATATTTCCATGTTTATATAGATAGCAGTGAAGATGTATGCATGTTTACACAGATAGCGTTGTAGATATTTCCATCTTCATACAGATAGCGGTGTAGATATTTCCATGTTTATCCAAATGGCTGTGTAGATATATCCATGTTCATACAGATGGCGGTGAAGATATTTCCATGTTCATACAGATAGCGGTGTAGTTATTTCCACATGTAAAGAGATAGCTGTGTAGATATTTCCATGTATATGCAGATAGCTGTGTAGATATTTCCATTTTCATGCAGATAGCAGTTTAGATATTTCCATGTTCAAACAGATAGCGGTGTAGATATTTCCATGTTCATACAGATAGCGGTGTAGATATTTCCATGGTTATACAGATAGCGGTGAAGGTGTATGCATGTTTACACAGATAGCGGTGTAGATATTTCCATGTTCATACAGATAGCGGTGCTGATATTTCCATGTTTGTACAGGTAGCGGTGTAGTTATTTCCATGTTTATACAGATTGCTGTGTAGATATTTCCATGTTTATTCAGATAGCGGTGTAGATATTTCCAAGTTTATACAGATAGTGGTGTAGATATCTCCATCTTAATATAGATGGCGGTGTAGATATTTAAATGTTCATACAGATGGCGGTGCAGATATTTCCATGTTCATACAGATGGCAGTGTAGCTATTTCCATGTTTACAGAGATAGCGCTGTACTTATTTCCATGTGTAAAGAGATAGCTTTGTAGATATTTCCATGTATATGCAGATCGCTGTGTAGATATATCCATTTTCATGCAGATAGCCGTGTAGATATTTCCATGTTCAAACAGATAGCGGTGTCGATATTTCCATGTTCATACAGATAGCAGTGTAGATATTTCCATGTTTTTACAGATAGCGGTGAAGATGTATGCATGTTTACACAGATAGCGGTGTAGATATTTCCATGTTCATACAGATAGCGGTGTAGATATTTCCATGTTCATCCAGATGGCTGTGTAGATATATCCATGTTCATACAGATGGCGGTGAAGATATTTCCATGTTCATACAGATAGCGGTGTAGTTATTTCCATGTGTAAAGAGATAGCTGTGTAGATATTTCCATGTATATGCAGATAGCTGTGTATATATTTCCATTTTCATGCAGATAGCGGTTTAGATATTTCCATGTTTAAACAGATAGCGGTGTAGATATTTCCATGTTCATACAGATAGCGGTGTAGATATTTCCATGTTCAAACAGATAGCGGTGTAGATCTTTCCGTGTTCATACAGATAGCGGAGTAGATATTTCCATGTTCATACAGATAGCGGTGTAGATACTTCCATGTTCATACAGATAGAGGCGCTGATATTTCCATGTTCATACAGATAGCGGGGTTGATATTTCCATGTTTATACAGATAGCGGTGTAGATATTTCCATGTTTATACAGATAGCGGTGTAGGTATCTCCATCTTAATACAGATGGCGGTGTAGATATTTATGTGTTCATACAGATGGCGGTGCAGATATTTCCACGTTCATACAGATAGCGGTGTAGTTATTTCCATGTGTAAAGAGATAGCTGTGTAGATATTTCCATGTATATGCAGATAGCTGTGTAGATATTTCTATTTTCATGCAGATAGCGGTTTAGATATTTCCATGTTCGTACTGCTAGCAGTGTAGATATTTCCATGTTCATACAGATAGCCTTGTAGACATTTCCATGTTCATACAGATAGCGGTGTAGATATTTCCATGTTCATACAGATAGCGGTGTAGATATTTCAATGTTCATATAGATGGCGGTGAAGATATTTCCATGTTCAAACAGATAGCGGTGTAGATATTTCCATGTTCATACAGATATCGGTGTAGATATTTCCATGTTCATACAGATAGCGGTGTAGATATTTCCATGTTTATACAGATAGCGGTGAAGATCTATGCATGTTTACAGAGATAGCGGTGTAGATATTTCCATGTTCATCCAGATGGCTGAGTAGATATATCCATGTTCATACAGATAGCGGTGTAGCTATTTCCATGTTCATACATATAGCGGTGTAGATATTTCCATGTTCATACAGATAGCGGTGTAGATATTTCCATGTTCATATAGATAGCGGTGCTGATATTTCCTTGTTTATACAGGCAGCGGTGTAGATATTTCCATGTTTATACAGATAGCGGTTTAGATATTTCCTTCTTAATACAGATGGCGGCGTAGATATTTATATGTTCATACAGATGGCGGTGTAGATATTTCCATGTTTATACAGACAGCAGTGTAGATATCTCCATCTTAATACAGATGGCGGTATAGATATATATATGTTCATACAGATGGCGGTGCAGATATTTCCATGTTCATACAGATGGCGGTGTAGATATTTCCATGTTTATAGAGATAGCGGAGTAGATATTTCCATGTTTATACAGATAGCAGTGGAGATATCTCTATCTAAATACAGATGGCGGTGTAGATATTTATATTTTCATACAGATGGCGGTGTAGATATTTATATGTTCGTACAGATGGCGGTGTAGATATTTCCATGTTTATACAGATAGCAGTGTAGGTATCTCCATCTTAATACAGATGGCGGTGTAGATATTTATATGTTCATACAGATGGCGGTGCAGATATTTCCATGTTCATACAGATGGCGGTGGAGATATTTCCATGTTCATACAGATAGCGGTTTAGTTATTTCCATGTGTAAAGAGATAGCTGTGTAGATATTTAAATGTATATGCAGATAGCAGTGTAGATATTTCCATTTTCATGCAGATAGCGGTGTAGATATTTCCATGTTCAAACAGATAGCGGTGTAGATATTTCCATGTTCATACAGATACCGGTGTAGATATTTCCATGTTCATAGAGATAGCGGTGTAGATATTTCCATGTTCATACAGATAGCGGTGCTGATATTTCCATGTTTGTACAGGTAGCGGTGTAGATATTTCCATGTTCAAACAGATAGCGGTGTAGATATTTCCATGTTCATACAGATAGCGGTGTAGATATTTCCATGTTCATACAGATAGCGGTGTAGATACTTCCATGTTCATACAGATAGAGGGGCTGATATTTCCATGTTCATACAGATAGCGGTGCTGATATTTCCATGTTTATACAGTTAGCGGTGTAGATATTTCCATGTTTATACAGATAGCGGTGTAGATATTTCCATGTTTATACAGATAGCGGTGTAGGTATCTCCATCTTAATACAGATGGCGGTGTAGATATTTATGCGTTCATACAGATGGCGGTGCAGATATTTCCATGTTCATACAGACAGCGGTGTAGTTATTTCCATGTGTAAAGAGATAGCTTTGTAGATATTTCCATGTATATGCAGATAGCTGTGTAGATATTTCTATTTTCATGCAGTTAGCGGTTTAGATATTTCCTTGTTCGTACAGTTAGCGGTGTAGATATTTCCATGTTCATACAGATAGCCTTGTAGACATTTCCATGTTTATACAGATAGCGGTGAAGATGTATGCATGTTTACACAGATAGCGGTGTAGATATTTCCATGTTCATACAGATAGCGGTGTAGATATTTCAATGTTCATACAGATGGCGGTGCAGATATTTCCATGTTCATACAGATGGCGGTGTAGATATTTCCATGTTTATAGAGATAGCGGTGTAGTTATTTCCATGTATTAAGAGATAGCTGTGTAGATATTTCCATATATTTGCAGATAGCTGTGTAGATATTTCCATTTTCATGCAGACAGCGGTGTAGATATTTCCATGTTCAAACAGATAGCGGTGTAGATATTTCCATGTTCATACAGATAACGGTGTAGATATTTCCATGTTCAAACAGATAGCGGTGTAGATATTTCCATGTTTATACAGATAGCGGTGTAGATAATTCCATGTTTATACAGATAGCAGTGTAGATATCTCCATCTAAATACAGATGGCGGTGTTGATATTTATATGTTCATACAGATGGCGGTGCAGATATTTCCATGTTCATACAGATAGCGGTGTAGTTATTTCCATGTGTAAAGAGATAGCTGTGTAGATATTTAAATGTATATGCAGATTGCAGTGTAGATATTTCCATTTTCATGTAGATAGCGGTGTAGATATTTCCATGTTCAAACAGATAGCGGTGTAGATATTTCCATGTTCATACAGATATCGGTGTAGATATTTCCATGTTCATACAGATAGCGGTGTAGATATTTCCATGTTTATAGAGATAGCGGTGTAGGTATCTCCACCTTAATACAGATGGCGGTGTAGATATTTATGTGTTCATACAGATGGCGGTGCAGATATTTCCATGTTCATACAGATAGCGGTGTAGTTATTTCCATGTGTAAAGAGATAGCTGTGTAGATATTTCCATGTATATGCAGATAGCTGTGTAGATATTTCTATTTTCATGCAGATAGCGGTTTAGATATTTCCACGTTCGTACAGATAGCGGTGTAGATATTTCCATGTTCATACAGATAGCCTTGTAGACATTTCCATGTTTATACAGATAGCGGTGAAGATGTATGCATGTTTACACAGATAGCGGTGTAGATATTTCCATGTTCATACAGATAGCGGTGTAGATATTTCAATGTTCATACAGATAGCGGTTTAGATATTTCCTTCTTAATACAGATGGCGGTGTAGATATTTATATGTTCATACAGATGGCGGTGCAGATATTTCCATGTTCATACAGATGGCGGTGTAGATATTTGCATGTTTATAGAGATAGCGGTGTAGTTATTTCCATGTGTTAAGAGATAGCTGTGTAGATATTTCCATTTATTTGCAGATAGCTGTGTAGATATTTCGATTTTCATGCAGACAGCGGTGTAGATATTTCCATGTTCAAACAGATAGCGGTGTAGATATTTCCATGTTCATACAGATAACGGTGTAGATATTTCCATGTTCATACAGATAGCAGTGTAGATATTTCCATGTTCATACAGATGGCGGTGTAGATATTTCCATGTTCATACAGATAGCGGTGCTGATATTTCCATGTTTATACAGGTAGTGGTGTAGATATTTCCATGGTTATACAGATAGCAGTGTAGATATCTCCATCTTAATACAGATGGCAGTGTAGATATTTATATGTTCATACAGATGGCGGTGCAGATATTTCCATGTTCATACAGATAGCGGTGCAGTTATTTCCATGTGTAAAGAGATAGCTGTGTAGATATTTAAATGTATATGCAGATAGCAGTGTAGATATTTCCATTTTCATGCAGATAGCGGTGTAGATATTTCCATGTTCAAACAGATAGCGGTGTAGATATTTCCATGTTCATACAGACATCGGTGTAGATATTTCCATGTTCATACAGATAGCGGTGTAGATATTTCCATGTTTATACAGAAAGAGGTGAAGATCTATGCATGTTTACAGAGATAGCGGTGTAGATATTTCCATGTTCATCCAGATGGCTGTGTAGATATATCCATGTTCATACAGATAGCGGTGTAGCTATTTCCATGTTCATACAGATAGCGGTGTAGATATTTCCATGTTCATACAGATAGCGGTGTAGATATTTCCATGTTCATACAGATAGCGGTGCTGATATTTCCTTGTTTATACAGGCAGCGGTGTAGATATTTCCATGTTTATACAGATAGCGGTTTAGATAATTCCTTCTTAATACAGATGGCGGCGTAGATATTTATATGCTCATACAGATGGCGGTGTAGATATTTCCATGTTTATACAGATAGCAGTGTAGATATCTCCATCTTAATACAGATGGCGGTGTAGATATTTATATGTTCATACAGATGGCGGTGCAGATATTTCCATGTTCATACAGATAGCAGTGTAGTTATTTCCATGTGTAAAGAGATAGCTGTGTAGATATTTCCATTTTCATGCAGGTAGCGGTGTATATATTTCCATCTTCAAACAGATAGCGGTGTGGATATTTCCATGTTCATACAGATAGCGGTGTAGATATTTCCATGTTTATTCAGATAGCGGTGAAGATGTATGCATGTTTACACAGATAGCGTTGTAGATATTTCCATGTTCGTCCAGATGGCTGTATAGATATATCCATGTTCATACAGATAGCGGTGTAGCTATTTCCGTGTTCATACAGATAGCGGTGTAGATATTTCCATGTTCATTCAGATAGCGGTTCTGATATTTCCATGTTCATACAGATGACTTTGTAGATATATCCATGTTCATACAGATGGCGGTAAAGATATTTCCATGTTCATACAGATAGCGGTGTAGATATATCCATGTTCATACAGATAGCGGTGTAGATATTTCCATGTTCATACCGATAGCGGTGCTGATATTTCCATGTTTATACAGGTAGCCGTGTAGATATTTCCATGTTTATGCAGATAGCTGTGTAGATATTTCCATGTTTATACAGATAGCGGTGTAGATATTTCCATCTTTATACTGATAGCGGTGTAGATATCTCCTTCTTAATACAGATGGCGGTGTAGATATTTATATGTTCATACAGATGGCGGTGCAGATATTTCCATGTTCATACAGATGGCGGTGTAGATATTTCCATGTTTATAGAGATAGCGGAGTAGATATTTCCATGTTTATACAGATAGCAGTGGAGATATCTCTATCTAAATACAGATGGCGGTGTAGATATTTATATTTTCATACAGATGGCGGTGTAGATATTTATATGTTCGTACAGATGGCGGTGTAGATATTTCCATGTTTATACAGATAGCAGTGTAGGTATCTCCATCTTAATACAGATGGCGGTGTAGATATTTATATGTTCATACAGATGGCGGTGCAGATATTTCCATGTTCATACAGATGGCGGTGTAGATATTTCCATGTTCATACAGATAGCGGTTTAGTTATTTCCATGTGTAAAGAGATAGCTGTGTAGATATTTAAATGTATATGCAGATAGCAGTGTAGATATTTCCATTTTCATGCAGATAGCGGTGTAGATATTTCCATGTTCAAACAGATAGCGGTGTAGATATTTCCAAGTTCATACAGATACCGGTGTAGATATTTCCATGTTCATAGAGATAGCGGTGTAGATATTTCCATGTTCATACAGATAGCGGTGCTGATATTTCCATGTTTGTACAGGTAGCGGTGTAGATATTTCCATGTTCAAACAGATAGCGGTGTAGATATTTCCAAGTTCAAACAGATAGCGGTGTAGATATTTCCATGTTCATACAGATAGTGGTGTAGATATTTCCATGTTTATACAGAGAGCGGTGAAGGTGTATGCATGTTTACACAGATAGCGGTGTAGATATTTCCATGTTCATACAGATAGCGGTGTAGATATTTCCATGTTCATCCAGATGGCTGTGTAGATATATCCATGTTCATACAGATGGCGGTGAAGATATTTCCATGTTCATACAGATAGCGGTGTAGTTATTTCCATGTGTAAAGAGATAGCTGTGTAGATATTTCCATGTATATGCAGATAGCTGTGTATATATTTCCATTTTCATGCAGATAGCGGTTTAGATATTTCCATGTTTAAACAGATAGCGGTGTAGATATTTCCGTGTTCATACAGATAGCGGTGTAGATATCTCCATGTTCAAACAGATAGCGGTGTAGATATTTCCATGTTCATACAGATAGCGGTGTAGATATTTCCATGTTCATACAGATAGCGGTGTAGATACTTCCATGTTCATACAGATATAGGGGCTGATATTTCCATGTTCATACAGATAGCGGTGCTGATATTTCCATGTTTATACAGATATCGGTGTAGATATTTCCATGTTCATACAGATAGCGGTGTAGATATTTCCATTTTCATGCAGATAGCGGTGTAGATATTTCCATGTTCAAACAGATAGCGGTGTAGATATTTCCATGTTCATACAGATATCGGTGTAGATATTTCCATTTTCTTGCAGATAGCGGTGTAGATATTTCCATGTTTATAGAGATAGCGGTGTAGGTATCTCCATCTTAATACAGTTGGCGGTGTAGATATTTATGTGTTCATACAGATGGCGGTGCAGATATTTCCATGTTCATACAGATAGCGGTGTAGTTATTTCCATGTGTAAAGAGATAGCTGTGTAGATATTTCCATGTATATGCAGATAGCTGTGTAGATATTTCTATTTTCATGCAGATAGCGGTTTAGATATTTCCATATTCGTACAGATAGCGGTGTAGATATTTCCATGTTCATACAGATAGCCTTGTAGACATTTCCATGTTTATACAGATAGCGGTGAAGATGTATGCATGTTTACACAGATAGCGGTGTAGGTATTTCCATGTTCATACAGATAGCGGTGTAGATAATTCAATGTTCATACAGATAGCGGTTTAGATATTTCCTTCTTAATACAGATGGCGGTGTAGATATTTACATGTTCATACAGATGGCGGTGCAGATATTTCCATGTTCATACAGATGGCGGTGTAGATATTTGCATGTTTATAGAGATAGCGGTGTAGTTATTTCCATGTGTTAAGAGATAGCTGTGTAGATATTTCCATGTATTTGCAGATAGCTATGTAGATATTTTGATTTTCATGCAGACAGCGGTGTAGATATTTCCATGTTCAAACAGATAGCGGTGTAGATATTTCCATGTTCATACAGATAACGGTGTAGATATTTCCATGTTTATACAGATAGCGGTGTAGATATTTCCATGTTCATACAGATGGCGGTGTAGATATTTCCATGTTCATACAGATGGCGGTGCTGATATTTCCATGTTTATACAGGTAGTGGTGTTGATATTTCCATGTTTATACAGATAGCGGTGTAGATATTTCCATGTTTATACAGATAGCGGTGTAGATAATTCCATGTTTATACAGATAGCAGTGTAGATATCTCCATCTTAATACAGATGGCGGTGTAGATATTTATATGTTCATACAGATGGCGGTGAAGATATTTCCATGTTCATACAGATAGCGGTGTAGTTATTTCCATGTGTAAAGAGATAGCTGTGTAGATATTTAAATGTATATGCAGATAGCAGTGTAGATATTTCCATTTTCATGCAGATAGCGGTGTAGATATTTCCATGTTCAAACAGAAAGTGGTGTAGATATTTCCATGTTCATACAGATGGCGGTGCTGATATTTCCTTGTTTATACACCAGCGGTGTAGATATTTCCATGTTTATACAGATAGCGGTTTAGATATTTCCTTCTTAATACAGATGGCGGCGTAGATATTTATATGCTCATACAGATGGCGGTGTAGATATTTCCATGTTTATACAGATAGCAGTGTAGATATCTCCATCTTAATACAGATGGCGGTGTAGATATTAATATGTTCATACAGATGGTGGTGCAGATATTTCCATGTACATACAGATGGCGGTGTAGATATTTCCATGTTCATACAGATAGCGGTGTAGTTATTTCCATGTGTAAAGATATAGCTGTGTAGATATTTCCATTTTCATGCAGGTAGCGGTGTATATATTTCAATCTTCAAACAGATAGCGCTGTGGATATTTCCATGTTCATACAGATAGCGGTGAAGATGTATGCATGTTTACACAGATAGCGGTGTAGATATTTCCATGTTCGTCCAGATGGCTGTGTATATATATCCATGTTCATACAGATAGCGGTGTAGCAATTTCCATGTTCATACAGATAGCGGTGTAGTTATTTCCATGTGTAAAGAGATAGCTGTGTAGATATTTCCATGTATATGCAGATAGCTGTGTATATATTTCCATTTTCATGCAGATAGCGGTTTAGATATTTCCATGTTTAATCAGATAGCGGTGTAGATATTTCCGTGTTCATACAGATAGCGGTGTAGATATTTCCATGTTCAAACAGACAGCGGTGTAGATATTTCCATGTTCATACAGATAGCGGTGTAGATATTACCATGTTCATACAGATAGCGGTGTAGATACTTCCATGTTCATACTGATAGAGGGGCCGATATTTCCATGTTCATACAGATAGCGGTGCTGATATTTCCATGTTTATACAGATAGCGGTGTAGATATTTCCATGTATATACAGATAGCGGTGTAAATATTTCCATGTTTATACAGATAGCGTTGTAGATATCTCCTACTTAATGCAGATGGCGGTGTAGATATTTATATGTTCATACAGATGGCGGTGCTGATATTTCCATTTTCCTACAGATGGCGGTGTAGATATTTCCATGTTTATATAGATAGCGGTGTAGTTATTTCCATGTGTAAAGAGATAGCTGCGTAGATATTTCCATGTATATGCAGATAGCTGTGTAGATATTTCCATTTTCATGCAGATAGCGTTGTAGATATTTCCATGTTCAGATAGCGGTGTAGATATTTCCATGTTCATACAGATAGCGGTGCTGATATTTCCATGTTTATACAGGTAGCGGTGTAGATATTTCCATGTTTATACAGATTGCGGTGTAGATATTTCCATGTTTGTACAGATAGCGGTGTAGATATTTCCAAGTTTATACAGATAGCGGTGTAGTTATCTCCATCCTAATATAGATGGCGGTGTAGATATTTATATGTTCATACAGATGGCGGTGCAGATATTTCCATGTTCATACAGATGGCGGTGTAGATATTTGTATGTTTATAGAGATAGCGCTGTAGTTATTTCCATGTGTAAAGAGATAGCTTTGTAGATATTTCCATGTATATGCAGATCGCTGTGTAGGTATTTCCACTTTCATGCAGATAGCGGTGTAGATATTTCCATGTTCAAACAGATAGCGGTGTAGATATTTCCATGTTCATACAGATAGCAGTGTAGATATTTCCATGTTTATATAGATAGCGGTGAAGATGTATGCATGTTTACACAGATAGCGTTGTAGATATTTCCATCTTCATACAGATAGCGGTGTAGATATTTCCATGTTCATCCACATGGCTGTGTAGATATATCCATGTTCATACAGATGGCGGTGAAGATATTTCCATGTTCATACAGATAGCGGTGTAGTTATTTCCACATGTAAAGAGATAGCTGTGTATATATTTCCATGTATATGCAGATAGCTGTGTAGATATTTCCATTTTCATGCAGATAGCAGTTTAGATATTTCCATGTTCAAACAGATAGCGGTGTAGATATTTCCATGTTCATACAGATAGCGGTGTAGATATTTCCATGGTTATACAGATAGTGGTGAAGGTGTATGCATGTTTACACAGATAGCGGTGTAGATATTTCCATGTTCATACAGATAGCGGTGCTGATATTTCCATGTTTGCACAGGTAGCGGTGTAGTTATTTCCATGTTTTTACAGATTGCGGTGTAGATATTTCCATGTTTATACAGATAGCGGTGTAGATATTTCCAAGTTTATACAGATAGTGGTGTAGATATCTCCATCTTAATATAGATGGCGGTGTAGATATTTAAATGTTCATACAGATGGCGGTGCAGATATTTCCATGTTCATACAGATGGCAGTGTAGCTATTTCCATGTTTACAGAGATAGCGCTGTACTTATTTCCATGTGTAAAGAGATAGCTTTGTAGATATTTCCATGTATATGCAGATCGCTGTGTAGATATTTCCATTTTCATGCAGATAGCCGTGTAGATATTTCCATGTTCAAACAGATAGCGGTGTCGATATTTCCATGTTCATACAGATAGCAGTGTAGATATTTCCATGTTTTTACAGATAGCGGTGAAGACGTATGCATGTTTACACAGATAGCGGTGTAGATATTTCCATGTTCATACAGATAGCGGTGTAGATATTTCCATGTTCATCCAGATGGCTGTATAGATATATCCATGTTCATACAGATGGCGGTGAAGATATTTCCATGTTCATACAGATAGCGGTGTAGTTATTTCCATGTGTAAAGAGATAGCTGTGTAGATATTTCCATGTATATGCAGATAGCTGTGTATATATTTCCATTTTCATGCAGATAGCGGTTTAGATATTTCCATGTTCAAACAGATAGCGGTGTAGATATTTCCGTGTTCATACAGATAGCGGTGTAGATATTTCCATGTTCAAACAGATAGCGGTGTAGATATTTCCGTGTTCATACAGATAGCGGAGTAGATATTTCCATGTTCATACAGATAGAGGTGTAGATACTTCCATGTTCATACAGATAGAGGGGCTGATATTTCCATGTTCATACAGATAGCGGTGCTGATATTTCCATGTTTATACAGATAGCGGTGTAGATATTTCCATGTTTATACAGATAGCGGTGTAGATATTTCCATGTTTATACAGATAGCGGTGTAGGTATCTCCATCTTAATACAGATGGCGGTGTAGATATTTATGTGTTCATACAGATGGCGGTGCAGATATTTCCATGTTCATACAGATAGCGGTGTAGTTATTTCCATGTTTATAGATATAGCGGTGTAGTTATTTCCATGTGTTAAGAGATAGCTGTGTAGATATTTCCATGTATTTGCAGATAGCTGTGTAGATATTTCCATTTTCATGCAGACAGCGGTGTAGATATTTCCATGTTTAAACAGATAGCGGTATAGATATTTCCGTGTTCATACAGATAGCGGTGTAGATATTTCCATGTTCAAACAGATAGCTGTGAAGATATTTCCATGTATATGCAGATAGCTGTGTAGATATTTCTATTTTCATGCAGATAGCGGTTTAGATATTTCCATGTTCGTACAGATAGCGGTGTAGATATTTCCATGTTCATACAGATGGCCTTGTAGACATTTCCATGTTTATACAGACAGCGGTGAAGATGTATGCATGTTTACACAGATAGCGGTGTAGATATTCCCATGTTTATACAGATAGCGGTGTAGATATTTCAATGTTCATACAGATAGCGGTTTAGATATTTCCTTCTTAATACAGATGGCGGTGTAGACATTTATATGTTCATACAGATGGCGGTGCAGATATTTCCATGTTCATACAGATTGCGGTGTAGATATTTCCATGTTTATAGAGATAGCGGTGTAGTTATTTCCATGTGTTAATAGATAGCTGTTTAGATATTTCCATGTATTTGCAGATAGCTGTGTAGATATTTCCATTTTCATGCAGACAGCGGTGTATATATTTCCATGTTCAAACAGATAGCGGTGTAGATATTTCCATGTTCATACAGATAACGGTGTAGATATTTCCATGTTCATACAGATAGCGGTGTAGGTATTTCCATGTTCATACAGATGGCGGTGTAGATATTTCCATGTTCATACAGATGGCGGTGCTGATATTTCCATGTTTATACAGGTAGTGGTGTAGATATTTCCATATTTATACAGATAGCGGTGTAGATATTTCCATGTTTATACAGATAGCGTTGTAGATAATTCCATTTTTATACAGATAGCAGTGTAGATATCTCCATCTTAATACAGATTGCGGTGTAGATATTTATATGTTCATACAGATGGCGGTGCAGATATTTCCATGTTCATATAGATAGCGGTGTAGTTATTTCCATGTGTGAAGAGATAGCTGTGTAGATATTTAAATGTATATGCAGATAGCAGTGTAGATATTTCCATTTTCATGCAGATAGCGATGTAGATATTTCCATGTTTATACAGATAGCGGTGAAGATCTATGCATGTTTACAGAGATAGCGGTGTAGATATTTCCATGTTCATCCAGATGGCTGTGTAGATATATCCATGTTCAAACAGATAGCGGTGTAGATATTTCCATGTTCATACAGATAGCGTTGTAGATATTTCCATGTTCATACAGATAGCGGTGTAGATATTTCCATGTTTATACAGATAGCGGTGAAGATCTATGCATGTTTACAGAGATAGCGGTGTAGATATTTCCATGTTCATCCAGATGGCTGTGTAGATATATCCATGTTCATACAGATAGCGGTGTAGCTATTTCCATGTTCATACAGATAGCGGTGTAGATATTTCCATGTTCATACAGATAGCGGTGTAGATATTTCCATGTTCATACAGATAGCGGTGCTGATATTTCCTTGTTTATACATGCAGCGGTGTAGATATTTCCATGTTTATACAGATAGCGGTTTAGATATTTCCTTCTTAATACAGATGGCGGCGTAGATATTTATATGTTCATACAGATGGCGGTGTAGATATTTCCATGTTTATACAGAGAGCAGTGTAGATATCTCCATCTTAATACAGATGGCGGTGTAGATATTTATATGTTCATACAGATGGCGGTGCAGATATTTCCATGTTCATACAGATGGCGGTGTAGATATTTCCATGTTTATAGACATAGCGGAGTAGATATTTCCATGTATATACAGATAGCAGTGGAGATATTTCTATCTAAATACAGATGGCGGTGTAGATATTTATATTTTCATACAGATGGCGGTGTAGATATTTATATGTTCGTACAGATGGCGGTGTAGATATTTCCATGTTTATACAGATAGCAGTGTAGGTATCTCCATCTTAGTACAGATGGCGGTGTAGATATTTATATGTTCATACAGATGGCGGTGCAGATATTTCCATGTTCATACAGATGGCGGTGTAGATATTTCCATGTTCATACAGATAGCGGTTTAGTTATTTCCATGTGTAAAGAGATAGCTGTGTAGATATTTAAATGTATATGCAGATAGCAGTGTAGATATTTCCATTTTCATGCAGATAGCGGTGTAGATATTTCCATGTTCAAACAGATAGCGGTGTAGATATTTCCATGTTCATACAGATACAGGTGTAGATATTTCCATGTTCATAGAGATAGCGGTGTAGATATTTCCATGTTCATACAGATAGCGGTGCTGATATTTCCATGTTTGTACAGGTAGCGGTGTAGATATTTCCATGTTCAAACAGATAGCGGTGTAGATATTTCCATGTTCATACAGATAGCGGTGTAGGTATCTCCATCTTAATACAGACGGCGGTGTAGATATTTATGTGTTCATACAGATGGTGGTGCAGATATTTCCATGTTCATACAGATAGCGGTTTAGTTATTTCCATGTGTAAAGAGATAGCTTTGTAGATATTTCCATGTATATGCAGATAGCTGTGTAGATATTTCTATTTTCATGCAGTTAGCGGTTTAGATATTTCCTTGTTCGTACAGTTAGCGGTGTAGATATTTCCATGTTCATACAGATAGCCTTGTAGACATTTCCATGTTTATACAGATAGCGGTGAAGATGTATGCATGTTTACACAGATAGCAGTGTAGATATTTCCATGTTCATACAGATAGCGGTATAGATATTTCAATGTTCATACAGATAGCGGTTTAGGTATTTCCTTCTTAGTACAGATGGCGGTGTAGATATTTATATGTTCATACAGATTGCAGTGCAGATATTTCCATGTTCATACAGATGGCGGTGTAGTTATTTCCATGTTTATAGAGATAGCGGTGTAGTTATTTCCATGTATTAAGAGATAGCTGTGTAGATATTTCCATGTATTTGCAGATAGCTGTGTAGATATTTCCATTTTCATGCAGACAGCGGTGTAGATATTTCCATGTTCAAACAGATAGCGGTGTAGATATTTCCATGTTCATACAGATAGCGGTGTAGATATTTCCATGTTCAAACAGATAGCGGTGTAGATATTTCCATGTTCATACAGATGGCGGTGTAGATATTTCCATGTTCATACAGATGGCGGTGCTGATATTTCCATGTTTATACAGGTAGTGGTGTAGATATTTCCATGTTTATACAGATAGCGGTGTAGATATTTCCATGTTTATACAGATAGCGGTGTAGATAATTCCATGTTTATACAGATAGCAGTGTAGATATCTCCATCTTAATACAGATGGCGGTGTAGATATTTATATGTTCATACAGATAGCAGTGTAGATATTTCCATGTTTATATAGATAGCAGTGAAGATGTATGCATGTTTACACAGATAGCGTTGTAGATATTTCCATCTTCATACAGATAGCGGTGTAGATATTTCCATGTTTATCCAAATGGCTGTGTAGATATATCCATGTTCATACAGATGGCGGTGAAGATATTTCCATGTTCATACAGATAGCGGTGTAGTTATTTCCACATGTAAAGAGATAGCTGTGTAGATATTTCCATGTATATGCAGATAGCTGTGTAGATATTTCCATTTTCATGCAGATAGCAGTTTAGATATTTCCATGTTCAAACAGATAGCGGTGTAGATATTTCCATGTTCATACAGATAGCGGTGTAGATATTTCCATGGTTATACAGATAGCGGTGAAGGTGTATGCATGTTTACACAGATAGCGGTGTAGATATTTCCATGTTCATACAGATAGCGGTGCTGATATTTCCATGTTTGTACAGGTAGCGGTGTAGTTATTTCCATGTTTATACAGATTGCTGTGTAGATATTTCCATGTTTATTCAGATAGCGGTGTAGATATTTCCAAGTTTATACAGATAGTGGTGTAGATATCTCCATCTTAATATAGATGGCGGTGTAGATATTTAAATGTTCATACAGATGGCGGTGCAGATATTTCCATGTTCATACAGATGGCAGTGTAGCTATTTCCATGTTTACAGAGATAGCGCTGTACTTATTTCCATGTGTAAAGAGATAGCTTTGTAGATATTTCCATGTATATGCAGATCGCTGTGTAGATATATCCATTTTCATGCAGATAGCCGTGTAGATATTTCCATGTTCAAACAGATAGCGGTGTCGATATTTCCATGTTCATACAGATAGCAGTGTAGATATTTCCATGTTTTTACAGATAGCGGTGAAGATGTATGCATGTTTACACAGATAGCGGTGTAGATATTTCCATGTTCATACAGATAGCGGTGTAGATATTTCCATGTTCATCCAGATGGCTGTGTAGATATATCCATGTTCATACAGATGGCGGTGAAGATATTTCCATGTTCATACAGATAGCGGTGTAGTTATTTCCATGTGTAAAGAGATAGCTGTGTAGATATTTCCATGTATATGCAGATAGCTGTGTATATATTTCCATTTTCATGCAGATAGCGGTTTAGATATTTCCATGTTTAAACAGATAGCGGTGTAGATATTTCCATGTTCATACAGATAGCGGTGTAGATATTTCCATGTTCAAACAGATAGCGGTGTAGATCTTTCCGTGTTCATACAGATAGCGGAGTAGATATTTCCATGTTCATACAGATAGCGGTGTAGATACTTCCATGTTCATACAGATAGAGGGGCTGATATTTCCATGTTCATACAGATAGCGGTGCTGATATTTCCATGTTTATACAGATAGCGGTGTAGATATTTCCATGTTTATACAGATAGCGGTGTAGATATTTCCATGTTTATACAGATAGCGGTGTAGGTATCTCCATCTTAATACAGATGGCGGTGTAGATATTTATGTGTTCATACAGATGGCAGTGCAGATATTTCCATGTTCATACAGATAGCGGTGTAGTTATTTCCATGTTTATAGATATAGCGGTGTAGTTATTTCCATGTGTTAAGAGATAGCTGTGTAGATATTTCCATGTATTTGCAGATAGCTGTGTAAATATTTCCATTTTCATGCAGACAGCGGTGTAGATATTTCCATGTTTAAACAGATAGCGGTGTAGATATTTCCGTGTTCATACAGATAGCGGTGTAGATATTTCCATGTTCAAACAGATAGCTGTGTAGATATTTCCATGTATATGCAGATAGCTGTGTAGATATTTCTATTTTCATTAAGATAGCGGTTTAGATATTTCCATGTTCGTACAGATAGCGGTGTAGATATTTCCATGTTCATACAGATGGCCTTGTAGACATTTCCATGTTTATACAGACAGCGGTGAAGATGTATGCATGTTTACACAGATAGCGGTGTAGATATTCCCATGTTCATACAGATAGCGGTGTAGATATTTCAATGTTCATACAGATAGCGGTTTAGATATTTCCTTCTTAATACAGATGGCGGTGTAGATATTTATATGTTCATACAGATGGCGGTGCAGATATTTCCATGTTCATACAGATTGCGGTGTAGATATTTCCATGTTTATAGAGATAGCGGTGTAGTTATTTCCATGTGTTAAGAGATAGCTGTGTAGATATTTCCATGTATTTGCAGATAGCTGTGTAGATATTTCCATTTTCATGCAGACAGCGGTGTATATATTTCCATGTTCAAACAGATAGCGGTGTAGATATTTCCATGTTCATACAGATAACGGTGTAGATATTTCCATGTTCATACAGATAGCGGTGTAGATACTTCCATGTTCATACAGATGGCGGTGCAGATATTTCCATGTTCATACAGATGGCGGTGCTGATATTTCCATGTTTATACAGGTAGTGGTGTAGATATTTCCATGTTTATACAGATAGCGGTGTAGATATTTCCATGTTTATACAGATAGCGTTGTAGATAATTCCATTTTTATACAGATAGCAGGGTAGATATCTCCATCTTAATACAGATGGCGGTGTAGATATTTATATGTTGATACAGATGGCGGTGCAGATATTTCCATGTTCATACAGATAGCGGTGTAGTTATTTCCATGTGTGAAGAGATAGCTGTGTAGATATTTAAATGTATATGCAGATAACAGTGTAGATATTTCCATTTTCATGCAGATAGCGATGTAGATATTTCCATGTTCATACAGATAGCGGTGTAGATATTTCCATGTTTATACAGATAGTGGTGAAGATCTATGCATGTTTACAGAGATAGCGGTATAGATATTTCCATGTTCATCCAGATGGCTGTGTAGATATATCCATGTTCAAACAGATAGCGGTGTAGAGATTTCCATGTTCATACAGATAGCGGTGTAGATATTTCCATGTTCATACAGATAGCGGTGTAGATATTTCCATGTTTATACAGATAGCGGTGAAGATCTATGCATGTTTACAGAGATAGCGGTGTAGATATTTTCATGTTCATCCAGATGGCTGTGTAGATATATCCATGTTCATACAGATAGCGGTGTAGCTATTTCCATGTTCATACAGATAGCGGTGTAGGTATTTCCATGTTCATACAGATAGCGGTGTAGATATTTCCATGTTCATACAGATAGCGGTGCTGATATTTCCTTGTTTGTACAGGCAGCGGTGGAGATATTTCCATGTTTATACAGATAGCGGTTTAGATATTTCCTTCTTAATACAGATGGCGGCGTAGATATTTATATGTTCATACAGATGGCGGTGTAGATATTTCCATGTTTATTCAGAGAGCAGTGTAGATATCTCCATCTTAATACAGATGACGGTGTAGATATTTATATGTTCATACAGATGGCGGTGCAGATATTTCCATGTTCATACAGATGGCGGTGTAGATATTTCCATGTTTATAGAGATAGCGGAGTAGATATTTCCATGTTTATACAGATAGCAGTGGAGATATTTCTATCTAAATACAGATGGCGGTGTAGATATTTATATTTTCATACAGATGGCGGTGTAGATATTTATATGTTCGTACAGATGGCGGTGTAGATATTTCCATGTTTATACAGATAGCAGTGTAGGTATCTCCATCTTAATACAGATGGCGGTGTAGATATTTATATGTTCATACAGATGGCGGTGCAGATATTTCCATGTTCATACAGATGGCGGTGTAGATATTTCCATGTTCATACAGATAGCGGTTTAGATATTTCCATGTGTAAAGAGATAGCTGAGTAGATATTTAAATGTATATGCAGATAGCAGTGTAGATATTTCCATTTTCATGCAGATAGCGGTGTAGATATTTCCATGTTCAAACAGATAGCGGTGAAGATATTTCCATGTTCATACAGATACCGGTGTAGATATTTCCATGTTCATAGAGATAGCGGTGTAGATATTTCCATGTTCATACAGATAGCGGTGCTGATATTTCCATGTCTGTACAGGTAGCGGTGTAGATAATTCCATGTTCATACAGATAGCGGTGTAGATACTTCCATGTTCATACAGATAGAGGGGCTGATATTTCCATGTTCATACAGATAGCGGTGCTGATATTTCCATGTTTATACAGATAGCGGTGTAGATATTTCCATGTTTATACAGATAGCGGTGTAGATATTTCCATGTTTATACAGATAGCGGTGTAGGTATCTCCATCTTAATACAGATGGCGGTGTAGATATTTATGTGTTCATACAGATGGCGGTGCAGATATTTCCATGTTCATACAGATAGCGGTGTAGTTATTTCCATGTGTAAAGAGATAGCTTTGTAGATATTTCCATGTATATGCAGATAGCTGTGTAGATATTTCTATTTTCATGCAGTTAGCGGTTTAGATATTTCCTTGTTCGTACAGTTAGCGGTGTAGATATTTCCATGTTCATACAGATAGCCTTGTAGACATTTCCATGTTTATACAGATAGCGGTGAAGATGTATGCCTGTTTACACAGATAGCGGTGTAGATATTTCCATGTTCATACAGATAGCGGTGTAGATATTTCAATGTTCATACAGATAGCGGTTTAGATATTTCCTTCTTAATACAGATGGCGGTGTAGATATTTATATGTTCATACAGATGGCGGTGCAGATATTTCCATGTTCATACAGATGGCGGTGTAGATATTTGCATGTTTATAGAGATAGCGGTGTAGTTATTTCCATGTGTTAAGAGATAGCTGTGTAGATATTTCCATGTATTTGCAGATAGCTGTGTAGATATTTCGATTTTCATGCAGACAGCGGTGTAGATATTTCCATGTTCAAACAGATAGCGGTGTAGATATTTCCATGTTCATACAGATAACGGTGTAGATATTTCCATGTTCATACAGATAGCGGTGTAGATATTTCCATGTTCATACAGATGGCGGTGTAGATATTTCCATGTTCATACAGATAGCGGTGCTGATATTTCCATGTTTATACAGGTAGTGGGGTAGATATTTCCATGTTTATACAGATAGCGGTGTAGATATTTCCATGTTTATACAGATAGCGGTGTAGATAATTCCATGTTTATACAGATAGCAGTGTAGATATCTCCATCTTAATACAGATGGCAGTGTAGATATTTATATGTTCATACAGATGGCGGTGCAGATATTTCCATGTTCATACAGATAGCGGTGCAGTTATTTCCATGTGTAAAGAGATAGCTGTGTAGATATTTAAATGTATATGCAGATAGCAGTGTAGGTATTTCCATTTTCATGCAGATAGCGGTGTAGATATTTCCATGTTCAAACAGATAGCGGTGTATATATTTCCATGTTCATACAGATATCGGTGTAGATATTTCCATGTTCATACAGATAGCGGTGTAGATATTTCCATGTTTATACAGAAAGAGGTGAAGATCTATGCATGTTTACAGAGATAGCGGTGTAGATATTTCCATGTTCATCCAGATGGCTGTGTAGATATATCCATGTTCATACAGATAGCGGTGTAGCTATTTCCATGTTCATACAGATAGCGGTGTAGATATTTCCATGTTCATACAGATAGCGGTGTAGATATTTCCATGTTCATACAGATAGCGGTGCTGATATTTCCTTGTTTATACAGGCAGCGGTGTAGATATTTCCATGTTTATACAGATAGCAGTGTAGATATCTCCATCTTAATACAGATGGCGGTGTATATATTTATATGTTCATACAGATGGCGGTGCAGATATTTCCATGTACATACAGATGGCGGTGTAGATATTTCCATGTTCATACAGATAGCAGTGTAGTTATTTCCATGTGTAAAGAGATAGCTGTGTAGATATTTCCATTTTCATGCATGTAGTGGTGTATATATTTCCATCTTCAAACAGATACCGGTGTGGATATTTCCATGTTCATACAGATAGCGGTGTAGATATTTCCATGTTTATTCAGATAGCGGTGAAGATGTATGCAATGTTACACAGATAGCGGTGTAGATATTTCCATGTTCGTCCAGATGGCTGTGTAGATATATCCATGTTCATACAGATAGCGGTGTAGCTATTTCCATGTTCATACAGATAGCGGTGTAGATATTTCCATGTTCATTCAGATAGCGGTTCTGATATTTCCATGTTCATACAGATGACTTTGTAGATATATCCATGTTCATACAGATGGCGGTAAAGATATTTCCATGTTCATACAGATAGCGGTGTAGATATATCCATGTTCATACAGATAGCGGTGTAGATATTTCCATGTTCATACCGATAGCGGTGCTGATATTTCCATGTTTATACAGGTAGCCGTGTAGATATTTCCATGTTTACGCAGATAGCTGTGTAGATATTTCCATGTTTATACAGATAGCGGTGTAGATATTTCCATCTTTATACTGATAGCGGTGTAGATATCTCCTTCTTAATACAGATGGCGGTGTAGATATTTATATGTTCACACAGATGGCGGTGCAGATATTTCCATGTTCATACAGATGGCGGTGTAGATATTTCCATGTTTATAGAGATAGCGGAGTAGATATTTCCATGTTTATACAGATAGCAGTGGAGATATCTCTATCTAAATACAGATGGCGGTGTCGATATTTATATTTTCATACAGATGGCGGTGTAGATATTTATATGTTCATACAGATGGCGGTGTAGATATTTCCATGTTTATACAGACAGCAGTGTAGGTATCTCCATCTTAATACAGATGGCGGTGTAGATATTTATATGTTCATACAGATGGCGGTGCAGATATTTCCATGTTCATACAGATGGCGGTGTAGATATTTCCATGTTCATACAGATAGTGGTTTAGTTATTTCCATGTGTAAAGAGATAGCTGTGTAGATATTTAAATGTATATGCAGATAGCAGTGTACATATTTCCATTTTCATGCAGATAGCGGTGTAGATATTTCCATGTTCAAACAGATAGCGGTGTACATATTTCCATGTTCATACAGATACCGGTGTAGATATTTCCATGTTCATAGAGATAGCGGTGTAGATATTTCCATGTTCATACAGATAGCGGTGCTGATATTTCCATGTATGTACAGGTAGCGGTGTAGATATTTCCATGTTTATACAGATTGCGGTGTAGATATTTCCATGTTTATACAGATAGCGGTGTAGATATTTCCAAGTTTATACAGATAGAGGTGTAGATATCTCCATCTTAATATAGATGGCGGTGCAGATATTTAAATGTTCATACAGATGGCGGTGCAGATATTTCCATGTTCATACAGATGGCGGTGTAGCTATTTCCATGTTTATAGAGATAGCGCTGTACTTATTTCCATGTGTAAAGAGATAGCTTTGTAGATATTTCCATGTATATGCAGATAGCTGTGTAGATATTTCCATTTTCATGCAGATAGCCGTGTAGATATTTCCATGTTCAAACAGATAGCGGTGTAGATATTTCCATGTTCATACAGATAGCAGTGTAGATATTTCCATGTTTTTACAGTTAGCGGTGAAGGTGTATGCATGTTTACACAGATAGCGGTGTAGATATTTCCATGTTCATACAGATAGCGGTGTAGATATTTCCATGTTCATCCAGATTGCTGTGTAGATATATCCATGTTCATACAGATGGCGGTGAAGATATTTCCATGTTCATACAGATAGCGGTGTAGTTATTTCCATGTGTAAAGAGATAGCTGTGTAGATATTTCCATGTATATGCAGATAGCTGTGTATATATTTCCATTTTCATGCAGATAGCAGTTTAGATATTTCCATTTTTAAACAGATAGCGGTGTAGATATTTCCGTGTTCATACAGATAGCGGTGTAGATATCTCCATGTTCAAACAGATAGCGTTGTAGATATTTCCATGTTCATACAGATAGCGGTGTAGATATTTCCATGTTCATACAGATAGCGGTGTAGATACTTCCATGTTCATACAGATAGAGGGGCTGATATTTCCATGTTCATACAGATAGCGGTTCTGATATTTCCATGTTTATACAGATATCGGTGTAGATATTTCCATGTTCATACAGATAGCGGTGTAGATATTTCCATTTTCATGCAGATAGCGGTGTAGATATTTCCATGCTCAAACAGATAGCGGTGTAGATATTTCCATGTTCATACAGATATCGGTGTAGATATTTCCATTTTCATGCAGATAGCGGTGTAGATATTTCCATGTTTATAGAGATAGCGGTGTAGGTATCTCCATCTTAATACAGTTGGCGGTGTAGATATTTATGTGTTCATACAGATGGCGGTGCAGATATTTCCATGTTCATACAGATAGCGGTGTAGTTATTTCCATGTGTAAAGAGATAGCTGTGTAGATATTTCCATGTATATGCAGATAGCTGTGTAGATATTTCTATTTTCATGCAGATAGCGGTTTAGATATTTCCATGTACGTACAGATAGCGGTGTAGATATTTCCATGTTCATACAGAAAGCCTTGTAGACATTTCCATGTTTATACAGATAGCGGTGAAGATGTATGCATGTTTACACAGATAGCGGTGTAGATATTTCCATGTTCATTCAGATAGCGGTGTAGATATTTCAATGTTCATACAGATAGCGGTTTAGATATTTCCTTCTTAATACAGATGGCGGTGTAGATATTTACATGTTCATACAGATGGCGGTGCAGATATTTCCATGTTCATACAGATGGCGGTGTAGATATTTGCATGTTTATAGAGATAGCGGTGTAGTTATTTCCATGTGTTAAGAGATAGCTGTGTAGATATTTCCATGTATTTGCAGATAGCTATGTAGATATTTCGATTTTCATGCAGACAGCGGTGTAGATATTTCCATGTTCAAACAGATAGCGGTGTAGATATTTCCATGTTCATACAGATAACGGTGTAGATATTTCCAAGTTTATACAGATAGCGGTGTAGATAATTCCATGTTCATTCAGATGGCGGTGTAGATATTTCCATGTTCATACAGATGGCGGTGCTGATATTTCCATGTTTATACAGGTAGTGGTGTAGATATTTCCATGTTTATACAGATAGCGGTGTAGATATTTCCATGTTTATACAGATAGTGGTGTAGATAATTCCATGTTTATACAGATAGCAGTGTAGATATGTCCATCTTAATACAGATGGCGGTGTAGATATTTATATGTTCATACAGATGGCGGTGCAGATATTTCCATGTTCATACAGATAGCGGTGTAGTTATTTCCATGTGTAAAGAGATAGCTGTGTAGATATTTAAATGTATATGCAGATAGCAGTGTAGATATTTCCATTTTCATGCAGATAGCGGTGTAGATATTTCCATGTTCAAACAGAAACGGTGTAGATATTTCCATGTTCATACAGATTGCGGTGCTGATATTTCCTTGTTTATACAGGCAGCGGTGTAGATATTTCCATGTTTATACAGATAGCGGTTTAGATATTTCCTTCTTAATACAGATGGCGGCGTAGATATTTATATGCTCATACAGATGGCGGTGTAGATATTTCCATGTTTATACAGATAGCAGTGTAGATATCTCCATCTTAATACAGATGGCGGTGTAGATATTTATATGTTCATACAGATGGCGGTGCAGATATTTCCATGTACATACAGATGGCGGTGTAGATATTTCCATGTTCATACAGATAGCGGTGTAGTTATTTCCATGTGTAAAGATATAGCTGTGTAGATATTTCCATTTTCATGCAGGTAGCGGTGTATATATTTCCATCTTCAAAGAGATAGCGGTGTGGATATTTCCATGTTCATACAGATAGCGGTGTAGATATTTCCATGTTTATTCAGATAGCGGTGAAGATGTATGCATGTTTACACAGATAGCGGTGTAGATATTTCCATGTTCGTCCAGATGGCTGTGTAGATATATCCATGTTCATACAGATAGCGGTGTAGCTATTTCCATGTTCATACAGATAGCGGTGTAGATATTTCCATGTTCATTCAGATAGCGGTTCTGATATTTCCATGTTCATACAGATGACTTTGTAGATATATCCATGTTCATACAGATGGCGGTAAAGATATTTCCATGTTCATACAGATAGCGGTGTAGATATATCCATGTTCATACAGATAGCGGTGTAGATATTTCCATGTTCATACCGATAGCGGTGCTGATATTTCCATGTTTATACAGGTAGCCGTGTAGATATTTCCATGTTTATGCAGATAGCTGTGTAGATATTTCCATGTTTATACAGATAGCGGTGTAGATATTTCCATCTTTATACTGATAGCGGTGTAGATATCTCCTTCTTAATACAGATGGCGGTGTAGATATTTATATGTTCATACAGATGGCGGTGCAGATATTTCCATGTTCATACAGATGGCGGTGTAGATATTTCCATGTTTATAGAGATAGCGGAGTAGATATTTCCATGTTTATACAGATAGCAGTGGAGATATCTCTATCTAAATACAGATGGCGGTGTCGATATTTATATTTTCATACAGATGGCGGTGTAGATATTTATATGTTCATACAGATGGCGGTGTAGATATTTCCATGTTTATACAGACAGCAGTGTAGGTATCTCCATCTTAATACAGATGGCGGTGTAGATATTTATATGTTCATACAGATGGCGGTGCAGATATTTCCATGTTCATACAGATGGCGGTGTAGATATTTCCATGTTCATACAGATAGTGGTTTAGTTATTTCCATGTGTAAAGAGATAGCTGTGTAGATATTTAAATGTATATGCAGATAGCAGTGTACATATTTCCATTTTCATGCAGATAGCGGTGTAGATATTTCCATGTTCAAACAGATAGCGGTGTACATATTTCCATGTTCATACAGATACCGGTGTAGATATTTCCATGTTCATAGAGATAGCGGTGTAGATATTTCCATGTTCATACAGATAGCGGTGCTGATATTTCCATGTATGTACAGGTAGCGGTGTAGATATTTCCATGTTTATACAGATTGCGGTGTAGATATTTCCATGTTTATACAGATAGCGGTGTAGATATTTCCAAGTTTATACAGATAGAGGTGTAGATATCTCCATCTTAATATAGATGGCGGTGCAGATATTTAAATGTTCATACAGATGGCGGTGCAGATATTTCCATGTTCATACAGATGGCGGTGTAGCTATTTCCATGTTTATAGAGATAGCGCTGTACTTATTTCCATGTGTAAAGAGATAGCTTTGTAGATATTTCCATGTATATGCAGATAGCTGTGTAGATATTTCCATTTTCATGCAGATAGCCGTGTAGATATTTCCATGTTCAAACAGAGAGCGGTGTAGATATTTCCATGTTCATACAGATAGCAGTGTAGATATTTCCATGTTTTTACAGTTAGCGGTGAAGGTGTATGCATGTTTACACAGATAGCGGTGTAGATATTTCCATGTTCATACAGATAGCGGTGTAGATATTTCCATGTTCATCCAGATTGCTGTGTAGATATATCCATGTTCATACAGATGGCGGTGAAGATATTTCCATGTTCATACAGATAGCGGTGTAGTTATTTCCATGTGTAAAGAGATAGCTGTGTAGATATTTCCATGTATATGCAGATAGCTGTGTATATATTTCCATTTTCATGCAGATAGCAGTTTAGATATTTCCATTTTTAAACAGATAGCGGTGTAGATATTTCCGTGTTCATACAGATAGCGGTGTAGATATCTCCATGTTCAAACAGATAGCGGTGTAGATATTTCCATGTTCATACAGATAGCGGTGTAGATATTTCCATGTTCATACAGATAGCGGTGTAGATACTTCCATGTTCATACAGATAGAGGGGCTGATATTTCCATGTTCATACAGATAGCGGTTCTGATATTTCCATGTTTATACAGATATCGGTGTAGATATTTCCATGTTCATACAGATAGCGGTGTAGATATTTCCATTTTCATGCAGATAGCGGTGTAGATATTTCCATGCTCAAACAGATAGCGGTGTAGATATTTCCATGTTCATACAGATATCGGTGTAGATATTTCCATTTTCATGCAGATAGCGGTGTAGATATTTCCATGTTTATAGAGATAGCGGTGTAGGTATCTCCATCTTAATACAGTTGGCGGTGTAGATATTTATGTGTTCATACAGATGGCGGTGCAGATATTTCCATGTTCATACAGATAGCGGCGTAGTTATTTCCATGTGTAAAGAGATAGCTGTGTAGATATTTCCATGTATATGCAGATAGCTGTGTAGATATTTCTATTTTCATGCAGATAGCGGTTTAGATATTTCCATGTTCGTACAGATAGCGGTGTAGATATTTCCATGTTCATACAGAAAGCCTTGTAGACATTTCCATGTTTATACAGATAGCGGTGAAGATGTATGCATGTTTACACAGATAGCGGTGTAGATATTTCCATGTTCATTCAGATAGCGGTGTAGATATTTCAATGTTCATACAGATAGCGGTTTAGATATTTCCTTCTTAATACAGATGGCGGTGTAGATATTTACATGTTCATACAGATGGCGGTGCAGATATTTCCATGTTCATACAGATGGCGGTGTAGATATTTGCATGTTTATAGAGATAGCGGTGTAGTTATTTCCATGTGTTAAGAGATAGCTGTGTAGATATTTCCATGTATTTGCAGATAGCTATGTAGATATTTCGATTTTCATGCAGACAGCGGTGTAGATATTTCCATGTTCAAACAGATAGCGGTGTAGATATTTCCATGTTCATACAGATAACGGTGTAGATATTTCCAAGTTTATACAGATAGCGGTGTAGATAATTCCATGTTCATTCAGATGGCGGTGTAGATATTTCCATGTTCATACAGATGGCGGTGCTGATATTTCCATGTTTATACAGGTAGTGGTGTAGATATTTCCATGTTTATACAGATAGCGGTGTAGATATTTCCATGTTTATACAGATAGTGGTGTAGATAATTCCATGTTTATACAGATAGCAGTGTAGATATCTCCATCTTAATACAGATGGCGGTGTAGATATTTATATGTTCATACAGATGGCGGTGCAGATATTTCCATGTTCATACAGATAGCGGTGTAGTTATTTCCATGTGTAAAGAGATAGCTGTGTAGATATTTAAATGTATATGCAGATAGCAGTGTAGATATTTCCATTTTCATGCAGATAGCGGTGTAGATATTTCCATGTTCAAACAGAAACGGTGTAGATATTTCCATGTTCATACAGATTGCGGTGCTGATATTTCCTTGTTTATACAGGCAGCGGTGTAGATATTTCCATGTTTATACAGATAGCGGTTTAGATATTTCCTTCTTAATACAGATGGCGGCGTAGATATTTATATGCTCATACAGATGGCGGTGTAGATATTTCCATGTTTATACAGATAGCAGTGTAGATATCTCCATCTTAATACAGATGGCGGTGTAGATATTTATATGTTCATACAGATGGCGGTGCAGATATTTCCATGTACATACAGATGGCGGTGTAGATATTTCCATGTTCATACAGATAGCGGTGTAGTTATTTCCATGTGTAAAGATATAGCTGTGTAGATATTTCCATTTTCATGCAGGTAGCGGTGTATATATTTCCATCTTCAAACAGATAGCGGTGTGGATATTTCCATGTTCATACAGATAGCGGTGTAGATATTTCCATGTTTATTCAGATAGCGGTGAAGATGTATGCATGTTTACACAGATAGCGGTGTAGATATTTCCATGTTCGTCCAGATGGCTGTGTAGATATATCCATGTTCATACAGATAGCGGTGTAGCTATTTCCATGTTCATACAGATAGCGGTGTAGATATTTCCATGTTCATTCAGATAGCGGTTCTGATATTTCCATGTTCATACAGATGACTTTGTAGATATATCCATGTTCATACAGATGGCGGTAAAGATATTTCCATGTTCATACAGATAGCGGTGTAGATATATCCATGTTCATACAGATAGCGGTGTAGATATTTCCATGTTCATACCGATAGCGGTGCTGATATTTCCATGTTTATACAGGTAGCCGTGTAGATATTTCCATGTTTATGCAGATAGCTGTGTAGATATTTCCATGTTTATACAGATAGCGGTGTAGATATTTCCATCTTTATACTGATAGCGGTGTAGATATCTCCTTCTTAATACAGATGGCGGTGTTGATATTTATATGTTCATACAGATGGCGGTGCAGATATTTCCGTGTTCATACAGATGGCGGTGTAGATATTTCCATGTTCATACAGGTAACGGTGTAGTCATTTCCATGTGTAAAGAGATAGAAGTGTACATATTTAAATGTTTATGCAGATAGCAGTGTAGATATTTCCATTTTCATGCAGATAGTCGTGTAGATATTTCCATGTTCAAACAGATAGCAGTGTAGATATTTCCATGTTCATACAGATAGCGGTGTAGATATTTCCAGGTTCATAAAGATAGCCGTGTAGATATTTCCATGTTTATACAGATAGCGGTGAAGATGTATGCATGTTTACACAGATAGCAGTGTAGATATTTCCATGTTCGTCCAGATGGCTGTGTAGATATATCCATGTTCATACAGATAGCGGTGTAGCTATTTCCATGTTCATACAGATAGCGGTGTAGATATTTCCATGTTCATTCAGATAGCGGTTCTGATATTTCCATGTTCATACAGATGACTTTGTAGATATATCCATGTTCATACAGATGGCGGTAAAGATATTTCCATGTTCATACAGATAGCGGTGTAGATATATCCATGTTCATACAGATAGCGGTGTAGATATTTCCATGTTCATACCGATAGCGGTGCTGATATTTCCATGTTTATACAGGTAGCGGTGTAGATATTTCCATGTTTATGCAGATAGCTGTGTAGATATTTCCATGTTTATACAGATAGCGGTGTAGATATTTCCATCTTTATACAGATAGCGGTGTAGATATCTCCTTCTTAATACAGATGGCGGTGTAGATATTTATATGTTCATACAGATGGCGGTGCAGATATTTCCATGTTCATACAGATGGCGGTGTAGATATTTCCATGTTTATAGAGATAGCGGTGTAGTTATTTCCATGTGTAAAGAGATAGCTGTGTAGATATTTCCATGTATATGCAGATACCTGTGTAGATATTTCCATTTTCATGCAGACAGTGGTGAAGATATTTCCATGTTCAAACAGATAGCGGTGTAGATATTTCCATGTTCATACAGATAGCGGTGTACATATTTCCATGTTCATACAGATAGCGGTGTAGATATTTCCATGTTCATACAGATAGCGGTGAAGATATTTCCATGTTCATATAGATAGCGGTGCTGATATTTCAATGTTTATACATGTAGTGGTGTAGATATTTCCATGTTTATACAGATAGCGGTGTAGATATTTCCATGTTTATACAGATAGCGGTGTAGATATTTCCATGTTTATACAGATAACAGAGGAGTTATCTCTATCTTAATACAGATGGTGCTGTAGATATTTATATTTTCATACAGATGGCGGTGCAGATGTTTCCATGTTCATACAGATGGCGGTGTAGATATTTCCATGTTCATACAGGTAACGGTGTAGTTATTTCCATGTGTAAAGAGATAGCAGTGTACATATTTAAATGTATATGCAGATAGCAGTGTAGATATTTCCATTTTCATGCAGATAGTGGTGTAGATATTTCCATGTTCAAACAGATAGCGGTGTAGATATTTCTATGCTCATACAGATAGCGGTGTAGATATTTCCATGTTCATTCAGATAGCAGTTCTGATATTTCCATGTTTATACAGGCAGCATTGTAGATATTTCCATGTTTATACAGATAGCGGTTTAGATATTTCCTTCTTAATACAGATGGCGGCGTAGATATTTATATGTTCATACAGATGGCGGTGTAGATATTTCCATGTTTATACAGATAGTAGGGTAGATATCTCCATTTTAATACAGATGGCGGTGTAGATATTTATATGTTCATACAGATGGCGGTGCAGATATTTCCATGTTCATACAGATAGCGGTGTAGTTATTTCCATGTGTAAAGAGATAGCTGTGTAGATATTTCCATGTATATGCAGATAGCTGTGTAGATATTTCCATTTTCATGCAGATAGCGGTTTAGATATTTCCATGTTCAAACAGATAGCGGTGTAGATATTTCCATGTTCATACAGATAGCGGTGTAGATATTTCCATGTTTATACAGATAGCGGTGGAGGTGTATGCATGTTTACACAGATAGCGGTGTAGATATTTCCATGTTCAGATATCGGTGTAGATATTTCCATGTTCATTCAGATAGCGGTGCTGATAGTTCCATGTTTATACAGGTAGCGGTGTAGATATTTCCATGTTTATACAGATTGCGGTGTAGATATTTCCATGTTTATACAGATAGCGGTGTAGATATTTCCAAGTTTATACAGATAGCGGTGTAGATATCTCCATCTTAATATAGATGGCGGTGTAGATATTTATATGTTCATACAGATGGCGGTGCAGATATTTCCATGTTCATACAGATGGCGGTGTAGATATTTCCGTGATTATAGAGATAGCGCTGTAGTTATTTCCAAGTGTAAAGAGATAGCTTTATAGATATTTCCATGTATATGCAGATCGCTGTGTAGATATTTCCATTTTCATGCAGATAGTGGTGTAGATATTTCCATGTTCAAACAGATAGCGGTGTAGTTATTTCCATGTTCATACAGATAGCAGTGTAGATATTTCCATGTTTATATAGATAGCCGTGAAGATGTATGCATGTTTACACAGATAGCGTTGTAGATATTTCCATCTTCATACAGATAGCGGTGTAGATATTTCCATGTTCATCCAGATGGCTGTGTAGATATATCCATGTTCATACAGATGGTGGTGAAGATATTTCCATGTTCATACAGATAGCGGTGTAGTTATTTCCACGTGTAAAGAGATAGCTGTGTAGATATTTCCATGTATATGCAGATAGCTGTGTAGATATTTCCATTTTCATGCAGATAGCGCTTTAGATATTTCCATGTTCAAACAGATAGCGGTGTAGATATTTCCATGTTCATACAGATAGCGGCGTAGATATTTCCATGGTTATACAGATAGCGGTGAAGGTGTATGCATGTTTACACAGAAAGCGGTGTAGATATTTCCATGTTCATACAGATCGCGGTGTAGATATTTCCATGTTCATCCAGATGGCTGTGTAGCCATATCCATTTTCATACAGATGGCGGTGAAGATATTTCCATGTTCATACAGATAGCGGTGTAGATATTTCCATGTTCATACAGATAGCGGTGTAGATATTTCCATGTTCATACAGATGGCTGTGTAGGTATATCCATGTTCATACAGATGGCGGTAAAGATATTTCCATGTTCATACAGATAGCGGTGTAGATATTTCCATGTTCATACAGATAGCGGTGCTGATATTTCAAGGTGTAAAGAGATAGCTGTGTAGATATTTCCATTTTCATGCAGATAGCTGTGTATATATTTCCATCTTCAAACAGATAGCGGTGTAGATATTTCCATGTTCATAGAGATAGTGGTGTAGATATTTCCATGTTTATACAGATAGCGGTGAAGATGTATGCATGTTTACACAGATAGCAGTGTAGAGATTTCCATGTTCATCCAGAGGGCTGTGTAGATATATCCATGTTCATACAGATAGCGGTGTAGATATTTCCATGTTCATACAGATAGCGATGTACATATTTCCATGTTCATACAGATAGCGGTGCTGATATTTCCATGTTTATACAGGTAGCGGTGTAGATATTTCCATGATTATACAGATAGCGGTGTAGATATTTCCATGTTTATACAGATAGCGGTGTTGATATTTCCATGTTTATACAGATAGCGGTGTAGATATCTCCATCTTAATACAGATGGCGGTGTAGATATTTATATGTTCATACAGATGGCGTTGTAGATATTTCCATGTTCATCCAGATGGCTCTGTAGATATATCCATGTTCGTACAGATGGCGGTGAAGATATTTCCATGTTCATACAGATAGCGGTGTATATATATCCATGTTCATACAGATAGCGGTGTAGATATTTCCATGTTCATACAGATAGCGGTGTAGCTATTTCCATGTTCATACAGATAGCGGTGTAGATATTTCCATGTTCATACAGATAGCGGTGCTGATATTTCCATGTTTATACAGGTAGCTGTGTAGATATTTCCATGTTTATACAGATAGCGGTGTAGATGTTTCCATGTTTATACAGATAGCGGTGTAGATATTTCCATGTTTATACAGATAGCGGTGTAGATATCTCCATCTTAATACAGATGGCGGTGTAGATATTTATATGTTCATACAGATGGCGGTGCAGATATTTCCATGTTCATAAAGATGGCGGTGTAGATATTTCCATGTTCATACAGATAGCGGTGTAGTTATTTCCATGTGTAAAGAGATAGCTGTGTAGTTATTTCCATGTATATGCAGATAGCAGTGTAGATATTTCCATTTTCATGCAGATAGCTGTGTAGATATTTCCATGTTCAAACAGATAGCGGTGTAGATATTTCCATGTTCATACAGATAGCGGTGCAGATATTTCCATGTTCATACAGGTAGCGGTGTAGATATTTCCATGTTCAAACAGATAGCTGTGTAGATATTTCCATGTATATGCAGATAGCTGTGTAGATATTTCTATTTTCATGCAGATAGCGGTTTAGATATTTCCATGTTCGTACAGATAGCGGTGTAGATATTTCCATGTTCATACAGATGGCCTTGTAGACATTTCCATGTTTATACAGATAGCTGTGAAGATGTATGCATGTTTACACAGATAGCGGTGTAGATATTCCCATGTTCATACAGATAGCGGTGTAGATATTTCAATGTTCATACAGATAGCGGTTTAGATATTTCCTTCTTAATACAGATGGCGGTGTAGATATTTATATGTTCATACAGATGGCGGTGCAGATATTTCCATGTTCATACAGATTGCAGTGTAGATAATTCCATGTTTATAGAGATAGCGGTGTAGTTATTTCCATGTGTTAAGAGATAGCTGTGTAGATATTTCCATGTATTTGCAGATAGCTGTGTAGATATTTCCATTTTCATGCAGACAGCGGTGTATATATTTCCATGTTCAAACAGATAGCGGTGTAGATATTTCCATGTTCATACAGATAACGGTGTAGATATTTCCATGTTCATACAGATAGCGGTGTAGGTATTTCCATGTTCATACAGATGGCGGTGTAGATATTTCCATGTTCATACAGATGGCGGTGCTGATATTTCCATGTTTATACAGGTAGTGTTGTAGATATTTCCATGTTTATACAGATAGCGGTGTAGATATTTCCATGTTTATACAGATAGCGGTGTAGATAATTCCATGTTTATACAGATAGCGGTGTAGATATCTCCATCTTAATACAGATGGCGGTGTAGATATTTATATGTTCATACAGATGGTGGTGCAGATATTTCCATGTTCATTCAGATAGCGGTGTAGTTATTTCCATGTGTAAAGAGATAGCTGTGTAGATATTTAAATGTATATGCAGATAGCAGTGTAGATATTTCCATTTTCATGCAGATAGCGGTGTAGATATTTCCATGTTCAAACAGATAGCGGTGTAGATATTTCCATGTTCATACAGATAGCGGTGTAGTTATTTCCATGTTCATACAGATAGCAGTGTAGATATTTCCATGTTTATATAGATAGCGGTGAAGATGTATGCATGTTTACACAGATAGCATTGTAGATATTTCCATCTTCATACAGATAGCGGTGTAGATATTTCCATGTTCATCCAGATGGCTGTGTAGATATATCCATGTTCATACAGATGGTGGTGAAGATATTTCCATGTTCATACAGATAGCGGTGTAGTTATTTCCGCGTGTAAAGAGATAGTTGTGTAGATATTTCCATGTATATGCAGATAGCTGTGTAGATATTTCCATTTTCATGCAGATAGCGCTTTAGATATTTCCATGTTCAAACAGATAGCGGTGTAGATATTTCCATGTTCATACAGATAGCGGCGTAGATATTTCCATGGTTATACAGATAGCGGTGAAGGTGTATGCATGTTTACACAGAAAGCGGTGTAGATATTTCCATGTTCATACAGATCACGGTGTAGATATTTCCATGTTCATCCAGATGGCTGTGTAGCCATATCCATTTTCATACAGATGGCGGTGAAGATATTTCCATGTTCATACAGATAGCGGTGTAGATATTTCCATGTTCATACAGATAGCAGTGTAGATATTTCCATGTTCATACAGATGGCTGTTTAGGTATATCCATGTTCATACAGATGGCGGTAAAGATATTTCCATGTTCATGCAGATAGCGGTGTAGATATTTCCATGTTCATACAGATAGCGGTGCTGATATTTCAAGGTGTAAAGAGATAGCTGTGTAGATATTTCCATTTTCATGCAGATAGCTGTGTATATATTTCCATCTTCAAACAGATAGCGGTGTAGATATTTCCATGTTCATAGAGATAGTGGTGTAGATATTTCCATGTTTATACAGATAGTGGTGAAGATGTATGCATGTTTACACAGATAGCAGTGTAGAGATTTCCATGTTCATCCAGAGGGCTGTGTAGATATATCCATGTTCATACAGATAGCGGTGTAGATATTTCCATGTTCATACAGATAGCGATGTACATATTTCCATGTTCATACAGATGGCCTTGTAGACATTTCCATGTTTATACAGATATCGGTGAAGATGTATGCATGTTTACACAGATAGCGGTGTAGATATTCCCATGTTCATACAGATAGCGGTGTAGATATTTCAATGTTCATACAGATAGCGGTTTAGATATTTCCTTCTTAATACAGATGGCGGTGTAGATATTTATATGTTCATACAGATGGCGGTGCAGATATTTCCATGTTCATACAGATTGCGGTGTAGATAATTCCATGTTTATAGAGATAGCGGTGTAGTTATTTCCATGTGTTAAGAGATAGCTGTGTAGATATTTCCATGTATTTGCAGATAGCTGTGTAGATATTTCCATTTTCATGCAGACAGCGGTGTATATATTTCCATGTTCAAACAGATAGCGGTGTAGATATTTCCATGTTCATACAGATAACGGTGTAGATATTTCCATGTTCATACAGATAGCAGTGTAGGTATTTCCATGTTCATACAGATGGCGGTGTAGATATTTCCATGTTCATACAGATGGCGGTGCTGATTTTTCCATGTTTATACAGGTAGTGGTGTAGATATTTCCATGTTTATACAGATAGCGGTGTAGATATTTCCATGTTTATACAGATAGCGGTGTAGATAATTCCATGTTTATACAGATAGCGGTGTAGATATCTCCATCTTAATACAGATGGCGGTGTAGATATTTATATGTTCATACAGATGGCGGTGCAGATATTTCCATGTTCATTCAGATAGCGGTGTAGTTATTTCCATGTGTAAAGAGATAGCTGTGTAGATATTTAAATGTATATGCAGATAGCAGTGTAGATATTTCCATTTTCATGCAGATAGCGGTGTAGATATTTCCATGTTCAAACAGATAGCGGTGTAGATATTTCCATGTTCATACAGATAGCGGTGTAGTTATTTCCATGTTCATACAGATAGCAGTGTAGATATTTCCATGTTTATATAGATAGCGGTGAAGATGTATGCATGTTTACACAGATAGCGTTGTAGATATTTCCATCTTCATACAGATAGCGGTGTAGATATTTCCATGTTCATCCAGATGGCTGTGTAGATATATCCATGTTCATACAGATGGTGGTGAAGATATTTCCATGTTCATACAGATAGCGGTGTAGTTATTACCACGTGTAAAGAGATAGCTGTGTAGATATTTCCATGTATATGCAGATAGCTGTGTAGATATTTCCATTTTCATGCAGATAGCGCTTTAGATATTTCCATGTTCAAACAGATAGCGGTGTAGATATTTCCATGTTCATACAGATAGCGGCGTAGATATTTCCATGGTTATACAGATAGCGGTGAAGGTGTATGCATGTTTACACAGAAAGCGGTGTAGATATTTCCATGTTCATACAGATCGCGGTGAAGATATTTCCATGTTCATCCAGAAGGCTGTGTAGCCATATCCATTTTCATACAGATGGCGGTGAAGATATTTCCATGTTCATACAGATAGCGGTGTAGATATTTCCATGTTCATACAGATAGCGGTGTAGATATTTCCATGTTCATACAGATGGCTGTGTAGGTATATCCATGTTCATACAGATGGCGGTAAAGATATTTCCATGTTCATACAGATAGCGGTGTAGATATTTCCATGTTCATACAGATAGCGGTGCTGATATTTCAAGGTGTAAAGAGATAGCTGTGTAGATATTTCCATTTTCATGCAGATAGCTGTGTATATATTTCCATCTTCAAACAGATAGCGGTGTAGATATTTCCATGTTCATAGAGATAGTGGTGTAGATATTTCCATGTTTATACAGATAGCGGTGAAGATGTATGCATGTTTACACAGATAGCAGTGTAGAGATTTCCATGTTCATCCAGAGGGCTGTGTAGATATATCCATGTTCATACAGATAGCGGTGTAGATATTTCCATGTTCATACAGATAGCGATGTACATATTTCCATGTTCATACAGATAGCGGTGCTGATATTTCCATGTTTATACAGGTAGCGGTGTAGATATTTCCATGATTATACAGATAGCGGTGTAGATATTTCCATGTTTATACAGATAGCGGTGTTGATATTTCCATGTTTATACAGATAGCGGTGTAGATATCTCCACCTTAATACTGATGGCGGTGTAGATATTTATATGTTCATACAGATGGCGTTGTAGATATTTCCATGTTCATCCAGATGGCTCTGTAGATATATCCATGTTCGTACAGATGGCGGTGAAGATATTTCCATGTTCATACAGATAGCGGTGTATATATATCCATGTTCATACAGATAGCGGTGTAGATATTTCCATGTTCATACAGATTGCGGTGTAGCTATTTCCATGTTCATACAGATAGCGGTGTAGATATTTCCATGTTCATACAGATAGCGGTGCTGATATTTCCATGTTTATACAGGTAGCTGTGTAGATATTTCCATGTTTATACAGATAGCGGTGTAGATGTTTCCATGTTTATACAGATAGCGGTGTAGATATTTCCATGTTTATACAGATAGCGGTGTAGATAACTCCATCTTAATGCAGATGGCGGTGTAGATATTTATATGTTCATACAGATGGCGGTGCAGATATTTCCATGTTCATAAAGATGGCGGTGTAGATATTTCCATGTTCATACAGATAGCGGTGTAGTTATTTCCATGTGTAAAGAGATAGCTGTGTAGTTATTTCCATGTATATGCAGATAGCAGTGTAGATATTTCCATTTTCATGCAGATAGCTGTGTAGATATTTCCATGTTCAAACAGATAGCGGTGTAGATATTTCCATGTTCATACAGATAGCGGTGCAGATATTTCCATGTTCATACAGGTAGCGGTGTAGATATTTCCATGTTCAAACAGATAGCTGTGTAGATATTTCCATGTATATGCAGATAGCTGTGTAGATATTTCTATTTTCATGCAGATAGCGGTTTAGATATTTCCATGTTCGTACAGATAGCGGTGTAGATATTTCCATGTTCATACAGATGGCCTTGTAGACATTTCCATGTTTATACAGATAGCGGTGAAGATGTATGCATGTTTACACAGATAGCGGTGTAGATATTCCCATGTTCATACAGATAGCGGTGTAGATATTTCAATGTTCATACAGATAGCGGTTTAGATATTTCCTTCTTAATACAGATGGCGGTGTAGATATTTATATGTTCATACAGATGGCGGTGCAGGTATTTCCATGTTCATACAGATTGCGGTGTAGATAATTCCATGTTTATAGAGATAGCGGTGTAGTTATTTCCATGTGTTAAGAGATAGCTGTGTAGATATTTCCATGTATTTGCAGATAGCTGTGTAGATATTTCCATTTTCATGCAGACAGCGGTGTATATATTTCCATGTTCAAACAGATAGCGGTGTAGATATTTCCATGTTCATACAGATAACGGTGTAGATATTTCCATGTTCATACAGATAGCGGTGTAGGTATTTCCATGTTCATACAGATGGCGGTGTAGATATTTCCATGTTCATACAGATGGCGGTGCTGATTTTTCCATGTTTATACAGGTAGTGGTGTAGATATTTCCATGTTTATACAGATAGCGGTGTAGATATTTCCATGTTTATACAGATAGCGGTGTAGATAATTCCATGTTTATACAGATAGCGGTGTAGATATCTCCATCTTAATACAGATGGCGGTGTAGATATTTATATGTTCATACAGATGGCGGTGCAGATATTTCCATGTTCATTCAGATAGCGGTGTAGTTATTTCCATGTGTAAAGAGATAGCTGTGTAGATATTTAAATGTATATGCAGATAGCAGTGTAGATATTTCCATTTTCATGCAGATAGCGGTGTAGATATTTCCATGTTCAAACAGATAGCGGTGTAGATATTTCCATGTTCATACAGATAGCGGTGTAGTTATTTCCATGTTCATACAGATAGCAGTGTAGATATTTCCATGTTTATATAGATAGCGGTGAAGATGTATGCATGTTTACACAGATAGCGTTGTAGATATTTCCATCTTCATACAGATAGCGGTGTAGATATTTCCATGTTCATCCAGATGGCTGTGTAGATATATCCATGTTCATACAGATGGTGGTGAAGATATTTCCATGTTCATACAGATAGCGGTGTAGTTATTTCCGCGTGTAAAGAGATAGCTGTGTAGATATTTCCATGTATATGCAGATAGCTGTGTAGATATTTCCATTTTCATGCAGATAGCGCTTTAGATATTTCCATGTTCAAACAGATAGCGGTGTAGATATTTCCATGTTCATACAGATAGCGGCGTAGATATTTCCATGGTTATACAGATAGCGGTGAAGGTGTATGCATGTTTACACAGAAAGCGGTGTAGATATTTCCATGTTCATACAGATCACGGTGTAGATATTTCCATGTTCATCCAGATGGCTGTGTAGCCATATCCATTTTCATACAGATGGCGGTGAAGATATTTCCATGTTCATACAGATAGCGGTGTAGATATTTCCATGTTCATACAGATAGCAGTGTAGATATTTCCATGTTCATACAGATGGCTGTGTAGGTATATCCATGTTCATACAGATGGCGGTAAAGATATTTCCATGTTCATGCAGATAGCGGTGTAGATATTTCCATGTTCATACAGATAGCGGTGCTGATATTTCAAGGTGTAAAGAGATAGCTGTGTAGATATTTCCATTTTCATGCAGATAGCTGTGTATATATTTCCATCTTCAAACAGATAGCGGTGTAGATATTTCCATGTTCATAGAGATAGTGGTGTAGATATTTCCATGTTTATACAGATAGCGGTGAAGATGTATGCATGTTTACACAGATAGCAGTGTAGAGATTTCCATGTTCATCCAGAGGGCTGTGTAGATATATCCATGTTCATACAGATAGCGGTGTAGATATTTCCATGTTCATACAGATAGCGATGTACATATTTCCATGTTCATACAGATGGCCTTGTAGACATTTCCATGTTTATACAGATAGCGGTGAAGATGTATGCATGTTTACACAGATAGCGGTGTAGATATTCCCATGTTCATACAGATAGCGGTGTAGATATTTCAATGTTCATACAGATAGCGGTTTAGATATTTCCTTCTTAATACAGATGGCGGTGTAGATATTTATATGTTCATACAGATGGCGGTGCAGATATTTCCATGTTCATACAGATTGCGGTGTAGATAATTCCATGTTTATAGAGATAGCGGTGTAGTTATTTCCATGTGTTAAGAGATAGCTGTGTAGATATTTCCATGTATTTGCAGATAGCTGTGTAGATATTTCCATTTTCATGCAGACAGCGGTGTATATATTTCCATGTTCAAACAGATAGCGGTGTAGATATTTCCATGTTCATACAGATAACGGTGTAGATATTTCCATGTTCATACAGATAGCGGTGTAGGTATTTCCATGTTCATACAGATGGCGGTGTAGATATTTCCATGTTCATACAGATGGCGGTGCTGATTTTTCCATGTTTATACAGGTAGTGGTGTAGATATTTCCATGTTTATACAGATAGCGGTGTAGATATTTAAAATGTTTATACAGATAGCGGTGTAGATAATTCCATGTTTATACAGATAGCGGTGTAGATATCTCCATCTTAATACAGATGGCGGTGTAGATATTTATATGTTCATACAGATGGCGGTGCAGATATTTCCATGTTCATTCAGATAGCGGTGTAGTTATTTCCATGTGTAAAGAGATAGCTGTGTAGATATTTAAATGTATATGCAGATAGCAGTGTAGATATTTCCATTTTCATGCAGATAGCGGTGTAGATATTTCCATGTTCAAACAGATAGCGGTGTAGATATTTCCATGTTCATACAGATAGCGGTGTAGTTATTTCCATGTTCATACAGATAGCAGTGTAGATATTTCCATGTTTATATAGATAGCGGTGAAGATGTATGCATGTTTACACAGATAGCGTTGTAGATATTTCCATCTTCATACAGATAGCGGTGTAGATATTTCCATGTTCATCCAGATGGCTGTGTAGATATATCCATGTTCATACAGATAGTGGTGAAGGTATTTCCATGTTCATACAGATAGCGGTGTAGTTATTTCCGCGTGTAAAGAGATAGCTGTGTAGATATTTCCATGTATATGCAGATAGCTGTGTAGATATTTCCATTTTCATGCAGATAGCGCTTTAGATATTTCCATGTTCAAACAGATAGCGGTGTAGATATTTCCATGTTCATACAGATAGCGGCGTAGATATTTCCATGGTTATACAGATAGCGGTGAAGGTGTATGCATGTTTACACAGAAAGCGGTGTAGATATTTCCATGTTCATACAGATCGCGGTGTAGATATTTCCATGTTCATCCAGATGGCTGTGTAGCCATATCCATTTTCATACAGATGGCGGTGAAGATATTTCCATGTTCATACAGATAGCGGTGTAGATATTTCCATGTTCATACAGATAGCGGTGTAGATATTTCCATGTTCATACAGATGGCTGTGTAGGTATATCCATGTTCATACAGATGGCGGTAAAGATATTTCCAAGTTCATACAGATAGCGGTGTAGATATTTCCATGTTCATACAGATAGCGGTGCTGATATTTCAAGGTGTAAAGAGATAGCTGTGTAGATATTTCCATTTTCATGGAGATAGCTGTGTATATATTTCCATCTTCAAACAGATAGCGGTGTAGATATTTCCATGTTCATAGAGATAGTGGTGTAGATATTTCCATGTTTATACACATAGCGGTGAAGATGTATGCATGTTTACACAGATAGCAGTGTAGAGATTTCCATGTTCATCCAGAGGGCTGTGTAGATATATCCATGTTCATACAGATAGCGGTGTAGATATTTCCATGTTCATACAGATATCGATGTACATATTTCCATGTTCATACAGATAGCGGTGCTGATATTTCCATGTTTATACCGGTAGCGGTGTAGATATTTCCATGATTATACAGATAGCGGTGTAGATATTTCCATGTTTATACAGATAGCGGTGTTGATATTTCCATGTTTATACAGATAGCGGTGTAGATATCTCCACCTTAATACTGATGGCGGTGTAGATATTTATATGTTCATACAGATGGCGTTGTAGATATTTCCATGTTCATCCAGATGGCTCTGTAGATATATCCATGTTCGTACAGATGGCGGTGAAGATATTTCCATGTTCATACAGATAGCGGTGTATATATATCCATGTTCATACAGATAGCGGTGTAGATATTTCCATGTTCATACAGATAGCGGTGTAGCTATTTCCATGTTCATACAGATAGCGGTGTAGATATTTCCATGTTCATACAGATAGCGGTGCTGATATTTCCATGTTTATACAGGTAGCTGTGTAGATATTTCCATGTTTATACAGATAGCGGTGTAGATGTTTCCATGTTTATACAGATAGCGGTGTAGATATTTCCATGTTTATACAGATAGGGGTGTAGATATCTCCATCTTAATACAGATGGCGGTGTAGATATTTATATGTACATACAGATGGCGGTGCAGATATTTCCATGTTCATAAAGATGGCGGTGTAGATATTTCCATGTTCATACAGATAGCGGTGTAGTTATTTCCATGTGTAAAGAGATAGCTGTGTAGTTATTTCCATGTATATGCAGATAGCAGTGTAGATATTTCCATTTTCATGCAGATAGCTGTGTAGATATTTCCATATTCAAACAGATAGCGGTGTAGATATTTCCAGGTTCATACAGATAGCGGTGCAGATATTTCCATGTTCATACAGGTAGCGGTGTAGATATTTCCATGTTCAAACAGATAGCTGTGTAGATATTTCCATGTATATGCAGATAGCTGTGTAGATATTTCTATTTTCATGCAGATAGCGGTTTAGATATTTCCATGTTCGTACAGATAGCGGTGTAGATATTTCCATGTTCATACAGATGACCTTGTAGACATTTCCATGTTTATACAGATAGCGGTGAAGATGTATGCATGTTTACACAGATAGCGGTGTAGATATTCCCATGTTCATACAGATAGCGGTGTAGATATTTCAATGTTCATACAGATAGCGGTTTAGTTATTTCCTTCTTAATACAGATGGCGGTGTAGATATTTATATGTTCATACAGATGGCGGTGCAGATATTTCCATGTTCATACAGATTGCGGTGTAGATAATTCCATGTTTATAGAGATAGCGGTGTAGTTATTTCCATGTGTTAAGAGATAGCTGTGTAGATATTTCCATGTATTTGCAGATAGCTGTGTAGATATTTCCATTTTCATGCAGATAGCGCTTTAGATATTTCCATGTTCAAACAGATAGCGGTGTAGATATTTCCATGTTCATACAGATAGCGGCGTAGATATTTCCATGGTTATACAGATAGCGGTGAAGGTGTATGCATGTTTACACAGAAAGCGGTGTAGATATTTCCATGTTCATACAGATCGCGGTGTAGATATTTCCATGTTCATCCAGATGGCTGTGTAGCCATATCCATTTTCATACAGATGGCGGTGAAGATATTTCCATGTTCATACAGATAGCGGTGTAGATATTTCCATGTTCATACAGATAGCGGTGTAGATATTTCCATGTTCATACAGATGGCTGTGTAGGTATATCCATGTTCATACAGATGGCGGTAAAGATATTTCCATGTTCATACAGATAGCGGTGTAGATATTTCCATGTTCATACAGATAGCGGTGCTGATATTTCAAGGTGTAAAGAGATAGCTGTGTAGATATTTCCATTTTCATGCAGATAGCTGTGTATATATTTCCATCTTCAAACAGATAGCGGTGTAGATATTTCCATGTTCATAGAGATAGTGGTGTAGATATTTCCATGTTTATACAGATAGCGGTGAAGATGTATGCATGTTTACACAGATAGCAGTGTAGAGATTTCCATGTTCATCCAGAGGGCTGTGTAGATATATCCATGTTCATACAGATAGCGGTGTAGATATTTCCATTTTCATACAGATAGCGATGTACATATTTCCATGTTCATACAGATAGCGGTGCTGATATTTCCATGTTTATACAGGTAGCGGTGTAGATATTTCCATGATTATACAGATAGCGGTGTAGATATTTCCATGTTTATACAGATAGCGGTGTTGATATTTCCATGTTTATACAGATAGCGGTGTAGATATCTCCATCTTAATACAGATGGCGGTGTAGATATTTATATGTTCATACAGATGGCGTTGTAGATATTTCCATGTTCATCCAGATGGCTCTGTAGATATATCCATGTTCGTACAGATGGCGGTGAAGATATTTCCATGTTCATACAGATAGCGGTGTATATATATCCATGTTCATACAGATAGCGGTGTAGATATTTCCATGTTCATACAGATAGCGGTGTAGCTATTTCCATGTTCATACAGATAGCGGTGTAGATATTTCCATGTTCATACAGATAGCGGTGCTGATATTTCCATGTTTATACAGGTAGCTGTGTAGATATTTCCATGTTTATACAGATAGCGGTGTAGATGTTTCCATGTTTATACAGATAGCGGTGTAGATATTTCCATGTTTATACAGATAGCGGTGTAGATATCTCCATCTTAATACAGATGGCGGTGTAGATATTTATATGTTCATACAGATGGCGGTGCAGATATTTCCATGTTCATAAAGATGGCGGTGTAGATATTTCCATGTTCATACAGATAGCGGTGTAGTTATTTCCATGTGTAAAGAGATAGCTGTGTAGTTATTTCCATGTATATGCAGATAGCAGTGTAGATATTTCCATTTTCATGCAGATAGCTGTGTAGATATTTCTATGTTCAAACAGATAGCGGTGTAGATATTTCCATGTTCATACAGATAGCGGTGCAGATATTTCCATGTTCATACAGGTAGCGGTGTAGATATTTCCATGTTCAAACAGATAGCTGTGTAGATATTTCCATGTATATGCAGATAGCTGTGTAGATATTTCTATTTTCATGCAGATAGCGGTTTAGATATTTCCATGTTCGTACAGATAGCGGTGTAGATATTTCCATGTTCATACAGATGGCCTTGTAGACATTTCCATGTTTATACAGATAGCGGTGAAGATGTATGCATGTTTACACAGATAGCGGTGTAGATATTCCCATGTTCATACAGATAGCGGTGTAGATATTTCAATGTTCATACAGATAGCGGTTTAGATATTTCCTTCTTAATACAGATGGCGGTGTAGATATTTATATGTTCATACAGATGGCGGTGCAGATATTTCCATGTTCATACAGATTGCGGTGTAGATAATTCCATGTTTATAGAGATAGCGGTGTAGTTATTTCCATGTGTTAAGAGATAGCTGTGTAGATATTTCCATGTATTTGCAGATAGCTGTGTAGATATTTCCATTTTCATGCAGACAGCGGTGTATATATTTCCATGTTCAAACAGATAGCGGTGTAGATATTTCCATGTTCATACAGATAACGGTGTAGATATTTCCATGTTCATACAGATAGCGGTGTAGGTATTTCCATGTTCATACAGATGGCGGTGTAGATATTTCCATGTTCATACAGATGGCGGTGTAGATATTTCCATGTTCATACAGATGGCGGTGCTGATATTTCCATGTTTATACAGGTAGTGGTGTAGATATTTCCATGTTTATACAGATAGCGGTGTAGATATTTCCATGTTTATACAGATAGCGGTGTAGATAATTCCATGTTTATACAGATAGCGGTGTAGATATCTCCATCTTAATACAGATGGCGGTGTAGATATTTATATGTTCATACAGATGGCGGTGCAGATATTTCCATGTTCATTCAGATAGCGGTGTAGTTATTTCCATGTGTAAAGAGATAGCTGTGTAGATATTTAAATGTATATGCAGATAGCAGTGTAGATATTTCCATTTTCATGCAGATAGCGGTGTAGATATTTCCATGTTCAAACAGATAGCGGTGTAGATATTTCCATGTTCATACAGATAGCGGTGTAGATATTTCCATGTTCATACAGATAGCGGTGTAGATTTTTCCATGTTTATACAGATAGCGGTGAAGATCTATGCATGTTTACAGAGATAGCGGTGTAGATATTTCCATGTTCATCCAGATGGCTGTGTAGATATATCCATGTTCATACAGATAGCGGTGTAGCTATTTCCATGTTCATACAGATAGCGGTGTAGATATTTCCATGTTCATACAGATAGCGGTGTAGATATTTCCATGTTCATACAGATAGCGGTGCTGATATTTCCTTGTTTATACAGGAAGCGGTGTAGATATTTCCATGTTTATACAGATAGCGGTTTAGATATTTCCTTCTTAATACAGATGGCGGCGTAGATATTTATATGTTCATACAGATGGCGGTGTAGATATTTCCATGTTTATACAGATAGCAGTGTAGATATCTCCATCTTAATACAGATGGCGGTGTAGATATTTATATGTTCATACAGATGGCGGTGTAGATATTTCCATGTTCATACAGATGGCGGTGTAGATATTTCCATGTTTATAGAGATAGCGGAGTAGCTATTTCCATGTTTATACAGATAGCAGTGGAGATATCTCTATCTAAATACATATGGCGGAGTAGATATTTATATTTTCATACATATGGCGGTGTAGATATTTATATGTTCGTACAGATGGCGGTGTAGATATTTCCATGTTTATACAGATAGCAGTGTAGGTATCTCCATCTTAATACAGATGGCAGTGTAGATACTTATATGTTCATACAGATGGCGGTGCAGATATTTCCATGTTTATACAGATAGCAGTGTAGATATCTCCATCTTAATACAGATGGCGGTGTAGATATTTATATGTTCATTCAGATGGCGGTGCAGATATTTCCATGTACATACAGATGGCGGTGTAGATATTTCCATGTTCATACAGATAGCGGTGTAGATATTTCCATGGTTATACAGATAGCGGTGAAGGTGTATGCATGTTTACACAGAAAGCGGTGTAGATATTTCCATGTTCATACAGATAGCGGTGCTGATATTTCCATGTTTGTACAGGTAGCGGTGTAGATATTTCCATGTTTATACAGATTGCGGTGTAGATATTTCCATGTTTATACAGATAGCGGTGTAGATATTTCCAAGTTTATACAGATAGAGGTGTAGATATCTCCATCTTAATATAGATGGCGGTGTAGATATTTAAATGTTCATACAGATGGCGGTGCAGATATTTCCATGTTCATACAGATGGCAGTGTAGCTATTTCCATGTTTATAGAGATAGCGCTGTACTTATTTCCATGTGTAAAGAGATAGCTTTGTAGATATTTCCATGTATATGCAGATCGCTGTGTAGATATTTCTATTTTCATGCAGATAGCCGTGTAGATATTTCCATGTTCAAACAGATAGCGGTGTAGATATTTCCATGTTCATACAGATAGCAGTGTAGATATTTCCATGTTTTTACAGATAGCGGTGAAGATGTATGCATGTTTACACAGATAGCGGTGTAGATATTTCCTTGTTCATACAGATAGCGGTGTAGATATTTCCATGTTCATCCAGATGGCTGTGTAGATATATCCATGTTCATACAGATGGCGGTGAAGATATTTCCATGTTCATTCAGATAGCGGTGTAGTTATTTCCATGTGTAAAGAGATAGCTGTGTAGATATTTCCATGTATATGCAGATAGCTGTGTATATATTTCCATTTTCATGCAGATAGCGGTTTAGTTATTTCCATGTTTAAACAGATAGCGGTGTAGATATTTCCGTGTTCATACAGATAGCGGTGTAGATATTTCCATGTTCAAACAGATAGCGGTGTAGATATTTCCGTGTTCATACAGATAGCGGAGTAGATATTTCCATGTTCATACAGATAGCGTTGTAGATACTTCCATGTTCATACAGATAGAGGTTCTGATATTTCCATGTTCATACAGATAGCGGTGCTGATATTTCCATGTTTATACAGATAGCGGTGTAGATATTTCCATGTTTATACAGATAGCGGTGTAGATATTTCCATGTTTATACAGATAGCGGTGTAGGTATCTCCATCTTAATACAGATGGCGGTGTAGATATTTATGTGTTCATACAGATGGCGGTGCAGATATTTCCATGTTCATACAGATAGCGGTGTAGTTATTTCCATGTTTATAGAGATAGCGGTGTAGTTATTTCCATGTGTTAAGAGATAGCTGTGTAGATATTTCCATGTATTTGCAGATAGCTGTGTAGATATTTCCATTTTCATGCAGACAGTGGTGTAGATACTTCCATGTTTAAACAGATAGCGGTGTAGATATTTCCGTGTTCATACAGTTAGCGGTGTAGATATTTCCAGGTTCAAAAAGATAGCTGTGTAGATATTTCTATGTATATGCAGATAGCTGTGTAGATATTTCTATTTTCATGCAGATAGCGGTTTAGATATTTCCATGTTCGTACAGATAGCGGTGTAGATATTTCCATGTTCATACAGATAGCCTTGTAGACATTTCCATGTTTATACAGATAGCGGTGAAGATGTATGCATGTTTACACAGATAGCGGTGTAGATATTTCCATGTTCATACAGATAGCGGTGTAGATATTTCAATGTTCACACAGATAGCGGTTTAGATATTTCCTTCTTAATACAGATGGCGGTGTAGATATTTATATGTTCATACAGATGGCGGTGCAGATATTTCCATGTTCATACAGATGGCGGTGTAGATATTTCCATGTTTATAGAGATAGCGGTGTAGTTATTTCCATGTGTTAAGAGATAGCTGTGTAGATATTTCCATGTATTTGCAGATAGCTGTGTAGATATTTCCATTTTCATGCAGACAGCGGTGTAGATATTTCCATGTTCAAACAGATAGCAGTGTAGATATTTCCATGTTCATACAGATAACGGTGTAGATATTTCCATGTCCATACAGATGGCGGTGTAGATATTTCCATGTTCATACAGATGGCGGTGATGATATTTCCATATTTATACAGGTAGTGGTGTAGATATTTCCATGTTTATACAGATAGCGGTGTAGATATTTCCATGTTTATACAGATAGCGGTGTAGATAATTCCATGTTTATACAGATAGCAGTGTAGATATCTCCATCTTAATACAGATGGCGGTGTAGATATTTATATGTTCATACAGATGGCGGTGCAGATATTTCCATGTTCATACAGATAGCGGTGTAGTTATTTCCATGTGTAAAGAGATAGCTGTGTAGATATTTAAATGTATATGCAGATAGCAGTGTAGATATTTCCATTTTCAGGCAGATAGCGGTGTAGATATTTCCATGTTCAAACAGATAGCGGTGTAGATATTTCCATGTTCATACAGATAGCGGTGTAGATATTTCCATGTTCATACAGATAGCGGTGTAGATATTTCCATGTTTATACAGATAGCGGTGAAGATCTATGCATGTTTACAGAGATAGCGGTGTAGATATTTCCATGTTCATCCAGATGGCTGTGTAGATATATCCATGTTCACACAGATAGCGGTGTAGCTATTTCCATGTTCATACAGATAGCGGTGTAGATATTTCCATGTTCATACAGATAGCGGTGTAGATATTTCCATGTTCATACAGATAGCGGTGCTGATATTTCCTTGTTTATACAGGCAGCGGTGTAGATATTTCCATGTTTATACAGATAGCGGTTTAGATATTTCCTTCTTAATACAGATGGCGGCGGAGATATTTATATGTTCATACAGATGGCGGTGTAGATATTTCCATGTTTATACAGATAGCAGTGTAGATATCTCCATCTTAATACAGATGGCGGTGTAGATATTTATATGTTCTTACAGATGGCGGTGCAGATATTTCCATGTTCATACAGATGGCGGTGTAGATATTTCCATGTTTATAGAGATAGCGGAGTAGATATTTCCATGTTTATACAGATAGCAGTGGAGATATCTCTATCTAAATACAGATGGCGGTGTAGATATTTATATTTTCATACAGATGGCGGTGTAGATATTTATATGTTCGTACAGATGGCGGTGTAGATATTTCCATGTTTATACAGATAGCAGTGTAGGTATCTCCATCTTAATACAGATGGCGGTGTAGATATTTATATGTTCATACAGATGGCGGTGCAGATATTTCCATGTTCATACAGATGGCGGTGTAGATATTTCCATGTTCATACAGATAGCGGTTTAGTTATTTCCATGTGTAAAGAGATAGCTGTGTAGATATTTAAATGTATATGCAGATAGCAGTGTAGATATTTCCATTTTCATGCAGATAGCGGTGTAGATATTTCCATGTTCAAACAGATAGCGGTGTAGATATTTCCATGTTCATACAGATACCGGTGTAGATATTTCCATGTTCATAGAGATAGCGGTGTAGATATTTCCATGTTCATACAGATAGCGGTGCTGATATTTCCATGTTTGTACAGGTAGCGGTGTAGATATTTCCATGTTTATACAGATTGCGGTGTAGATATTTCCATGTTTATACAGATAGCGGTGTAGATATTTCCAAGTTTATACAGATTGAGGTGTAGATATCTCCATCTTAATATAGATGGCGGTGTAGATATTTAAATGTTCATACAGATGGCGGTGCAGATATTTCCATGTTCATACAGATGGCGGTGTAGCTATTTCCATGTTTATAGAGATAGCGCTGTACTTATTTCCATGTGTAAAGAGATAGCTTTGTAGGTATTTCCATGTATATGCAGATAGCTGTGTAGATATTTCCATTTTCATGCAGGTAGCCGTGTAGATATTTCCATGTTCAAACAGATAGCGGTGTAGATATTTCCATGTTCATACAGATAGCAGTATAGATATTTCCATGTTTTTACAGATAGCGGTGAAGATGTATGCATGTTTACACAGATAGCGGTGTAGATATTTCCATGTTCATACAGTTAGCGGTGTAGATATTTCCATGTTCATCCAGATGGCTGTGTAGACATATCCATGTTCATACAGATGGCGGTGAAGATATTTCCATGTTCATACAGATAGCGGTGTAGTTATTTCCATGTGTAAAGAGATAGCTGTGTAGATATTTCCATGTATACGCAGATAGCTGTGTATATATTTCCATTTTCATGCAGATAGCGGTTTAGATATTTCCATGTTTAAACAGATAGCGGTGTAGATATTTCCGTGTTCATACAGATAGCGGAGTAGATATTTCCATGTTCAAACAGATAGCGGTGTAGATATTTCCATGTTCATACAGATAGCGGAGTAGATATTTCCATGTTCATACAGATAGCGGTGTAGATACTTCCATGTTCATACAGATAGAGGTTCTGATATTTCCATGTTCATACAGATAGCGGTGCTGATATTTCCATGTTTATACAGATAGCGGTGTAGATATTTCCATGTTTATACAGATAGCGGTGTAGATATTTCCATGTTTATACAGATAGCGGTGTAGGTATCTCCATCTTAATACAGATGGCGGTGTAGATATTTATGTGTTCATACAGATGGCGGTGCAGATATTTCCATGTTCATACAGATAGCGGTGTAGTTATTTCCATGTGTAAAGAGATAGCTTTGTAGATATTTCCATGTATATGCAGATAGCTGTGTAGATATTTCTATTTTCATGCAGTTAGCGGTTTAGATATTTCCTTGTTCGTACAGTTAGCGGTGTAGATATTTCCATGTTCATACAGATAGCCTTGTAGACATTTCCATGTTTATACAGATAGCGGTGAAGATGTATGCATGTTTACACAGATAGCGGTGTAGATATTTCCATGTTCATACAGATAGCGGTGTAGATATTTCAATGTTCATACAGATAGCGGTTTAGATATTTCCTTCTTAATACAGATGGCGGTGTAGATATTTATATGTTCATACAGATGGCGGTGCAGATATTTCGATGTTCATACAGATGGCGGTGTAGTTATTTCCATTTTTATAGAGATAGCGGTGTAGTTATTTCCATGTATTAAGAGATAGCTGTGTAGATATTTCCATATATTTGCAGATAGCTGTGTAGATATTTCCATTTTCATGCAGACAGCGGTGTAGATATTTCCATGTTCAAACAGATAGCGGTGTAGATATTTCCATGTTCATACAGATAACGGTGTAGATATTTCCATGTTCAAACAGATAGCGGTGTAGATATTTCCATGTTCATACAGATGGCGGTGTAGATATTTCCATGTTCATACAGATGGCGGTGCTGATATTTCCATGTTTATACAGGTAGTGGTGTAGATATTTCCATGTTTATACAGATAGCGGTGTAGATATTTCCATGTTTATACAGATAGCGGTGTAGATAATTCCATGTTTATACAGATAGCAGTGTAGATATCTCCATCTTAATACAGATGGCGGTGTAGATATTTATATGTTCATACAGATGGCGGTGCAGATATTTCCATGTTCATACAGATAGCGGTGTAGTTATTTCCATGTGTAAAGGGATAGCTGTGTAGATATTTAAATGTATATGCAGATTGCAGTGTAGATATTTCCATTTTCATGTAGATAGCGGTGTAGATATTTCCATGTTCAAACAGATAGCGGTGTAGATATTTCCATGTTCATACAGATATCGGTGTAGATATTTCCATGTTCATACAGATAGTGGTGTAGATATTTCCATGTTTATAGAGATAGCGGTGTAGGTATCTCCACCTTAATACAGATGGCGGTGTAGATATTTATGTGTTCATACAGATGGCGGTGCAGATATTTCCATGTTCATACAGATAGCGGTGTAGTTATTTCCATGTGTAAAGAGATAGCTGTGTAGATATTTCCATGTATATGCACATAGCTGTGTAGATATTTCTATTTTCATGCAGATAGCGGTTTAGATATTTCCATGTTCGTACAGATAGCGGTGTAGATATTTCCATGTTCATACAGATAGCCTTGTAGACATTTCCATGTTTATACAGATAGCGGTGAAGATGTATGCATGTTTACACAGATAGCGGTGTAGATATTTCCATGTTCATACAGATAGCGGTGTAGATATTTCAATGTTCATACAGATAGCGGTTTAGATATTTCCTTCTTAATACAGATGGCGGTGTAGATATTTATATGTTCATACAGATGGCGGTGCAGATATTTCCATGTTCATACAGATGGCGGTGTAGATATTTGCATGTTTATAGAGATAGCGGTGTAGTTATTTCCATGTGTTAAGAGATAGCTGTGTAGATATTTCCATGTATTTGCAGATAGCTGTGTAGATATTTCCATTTTCATGCAGACAGCGGTGTATATATTTCCATGTTCAAACAGATAGCGGTGTAGATATTTCCATGTTCATACAGATAACGGTGTAGATATTTCCATGTTCATACAGATAGCGGTGTAGTTATTTCCATGTGTAAAGAGATAGCTGTGCAGATATTTAAATGTATATGCAGATAGCAGTGTAGATATTTCCATTTTCATGCAGATAGCGGTGTAGATATTTCCATGTTCAAACAGATAGCGGTGTAGATATTTCCATGTTCATACAGATAGCGGTGTAGATATTTCCATGTTCATACAGATAGCGGTGTAGATATTTCCATGTTTATACAGATAGCGGTGAAGATCTATGCATGTTTACAGAGATAGCGGTGTAGATATTTCCATGTTCATCCAGATGGCTGTGTAGATATATCCATGTTCACACAGATAGCGGTGTAGCTATTTCCATGTTCATACAGATAGCGGTGTAGATATTTCCATGTTCATACAGATAGCGGTGTAGATATTTCCATGTTCATACAGATAGCGGTGCTGATATTTCCTTGTTTATACAGGCAGCGGTGTAGATATTTCCATGTTTATACAGATAGCGGTTTAGATATTTCCTTCTTAATACAGATGGCGGCGGAGATATTTATATGTTCATACAGATGGCGGTGTAGATATTTCCATGTTTATTCAGAGAGCAGTGTAGATATCTCCATCTTAATACAGATGGCGGTGTAGATATTTATATGTTCATACAGATGGCGGTGCAGATATTTCCATCTTCATACAGATGGCGGTGTAGATATTTCCATGTTTATAGAGATAGCGGAGTAGATATTTCCATGTTTATACAGATAGCAGTGGAGATATTTCTATCTAAATACAGATGGCAGTGTAGATATTTATATTTTCACACAGATGGCGGTGTAGATATTTATATGTTCGTACAGATGGCGGTGTAGATATTTCCATGTTTATACAGATAGCAGTGTAGGTATCTCCATCTTAATACAGATGGCGGTGTAGATATTTATATGTTCATACAGATGGCGGTGCAGATATTTCCATGTTCATACAGAGGGCGGTGTAGATATTTCCATGTTCATACAGATAGCGGTTTAGTTATTTCCATGTGTAAAGAGATAGCTGTGTAGATATTTAAATGTATATGCAGATAGCAGTGTAGATATTTCCATTTTCATGCAGATAGCGGTGTAGATATTTCCATGTTCAAACAGATAGCGGTGTAGATATTTCCATGTTCATACAGATACCGGTGTAGATATTTCCATGTTCATAGAGATAGCGGTGTGGATATTTCCATGTTCATACAGATAGCGGTGCTGATATTTCCATGTTTGTACAGATAGCGGTGCTGATATTTCCATGTTCATACAGATAGCCTTGTAGACATTTCCATGTTTGTACAGATAGCGGTGAAGATGTATGCATGTTTACACAGATAGCGGTGTAGATATTTCCATGTTCATACAGATAGCGGTGTAGATATTTCAATGTTCATACAGATAGCGGTTTAGATATTTCCTTCTTAATACAGATGGCGGTGTAGATATTTATATGTTCATACAGATGGCGTTGCAGATATTTCCATGTTCATACAGATGGCGGTGTAGATATTTGCATGTTTATAGAGATAGCGGTGTAGTTATTTCCATGTGTTAAGAGATAGCTGTGTAGATATTTCCATGTATTTGCAGATAGCTGTGTAGATATTTCCATTTTCATGCAGACAGCGGTGTATATATTTCCATGTTCAAACAGATAGCGGTGTAGCTATTTCCATGTTCATACAGATAACGGTGTAGATATTTCCATGTTCATACAGATAGCGGTGTAGGTATTTCCATGTTCATACAGATGGCGGTGTAGATATTTCCATGTTCATACAGATGGCGGTGCTGATATTTCCATGTTTATACAGGTAGTGGTGTAGATATTTCCATGTTTATACAGATAGCGGTGTAGATATTTGCATGTTTATACAGATAGCGGTGTAGATAATTCCATTTTTATACAGATAGCAGTGTAGATATCTCCATCTTATTACAGATGGCGGTGTAGATATTTATATGTTCATACAGATGGCGGTGCAGATATTTCCATGTTCATACAGATAGCGGTGTAGTTATTTCCATGTGTGAAGAGATAGCTGTGTAGATATTTAAATGTATATGCAGATAGCAGTGTAGATATTTCCATTTTCATGCAGATAGCGATGTAGATATTTCCATGTTCAAACAGATAGCGGTGTAGATATTTCCATGTTCATACAGATAGCGGTGTAGATATTTCCATGTTCATACAGATAGCGGTGTAGATATTTCCATGTTTATACAGATAGCGGTGAAGATCTATGCATGTTTACAGAGATAGCGGTGTAGATATTTCCATGTTCATCCAGATGGCTGAGTAGATATATCCATGTTCATACAGATAGCGGTGTAGCTATTTCCATGTTCATACATATAGCGGTGTAGATATTTCCATGTTCATACAGATAGCGGTGTAGATATTTCCATGTTCATACAGATAGCGGTGCTGATATTTCCTTGTTTATACAGGCAGCGGTGTAGATATTTCCATGTTTATACAGATAGCGGTTTAGATATTTCCTTCTTAATACAGATGGCGGTGTAGATATTTATATGTTCATACAGATGGCGGTGCAGATATTTCCATGTTCATACAGATGGCGGTGTAGATATTTGCATGTTTATAGAGATAGCGGTGTAGTTATTTCCATGTGTTAAGAGATAGCTGTGTAGATATTTCCATGTATTTGCAGATAGCTGTGTAGATATTTCCATTTTCATGCAGACAGCGGTGTATATATTTCCATGTTCAAACAGATAGCGGTGTAGATATTTCCATGTTCATACAGATAACGGTGTAGATATTTCCATGTTCATACAGATAGCGGTGTAGTTATTTCCATGTGTAAAGAGATAGCTGTGTAGATATTTAAATGTATATGCAGATAGCAGTGTAGATATTTCCATTTTCATGCAGATAGCGGTGTAGATATTTCCATGTTCAAACAGATAGCGGTGTAGATATTTCCATGTTCATACAGATAGCGGTGTAGATATTTCCATGTTCATACAGATAGCGGTGTAGATATTTCCATGTTTATACAGATAGCGGTGAAGATCTATGCATGTTTACAGAGATAGCGGTGTAGATATTTCCATGTTCATCCAGATGGCTGTGTAGATATATCCATGTTCACACAGATAGCGGTGTAGCTATTTCCATGTTCATACAGATAGCGGTGTAGATATTTCCATGTTCATACAGATAGCGGTGTAGATATTTCCATGTTCATACAGATAGCGGTGCTGATATTTCCTTGTTTATACAGGCAGCGGTGTAGATATTTCCATGTTTATACAGATAGCGGTTTAGATATTTCCTTCTTAATACAGATGGCGGCGGAGATATTTATATGTTCATACAGAAGGCGGTGTAGATATTTCCATGTTTATTCAGAGAGCAGTGTAGATATCTCCATCTTAATACAGATGGCGGTGTAGATATTTATATGTTCATACAGATGGCGGTGCAGATATTTCCATGTTCATACAGATGGCGGTGTAGATATTTCCATGTTTATAGAGATAGCGGAGTAGATATTTCCATGTTTATACAGATAGCAGTGGAGATATTTCTATCTAAATACAGATGGCGGTGTAGATATTTATATTTTCATACAGATGGCGGTGTAGATATTTATATGTTCGTACAGATGGCGGTGTAGATATTTCCATGTTTATACAGATAGCAGTGTAGGTATCTCCATCTTAATACAGATGGCGGTGTAGATATTTATATGTTCATACAGATGGCGGTGCAGATATTTCCATGTTCATACAGAGGGCGGTGTAGATATTTCCATGTTCATACAGATAGCGGTTTAGTTATTTCCATGTGTAAAGAGATAGCTGTGTAGATATTTAAATGTATATGCAGATAGCAGTGTAGATATTTCCATTTTCATGCAGATAGCGGTGTAGATATTTCCATGTTCAAACAGATAGCGGTGTAGATATTTCCATGTTCATACAGATACCGGTGTAGATATTTCCATGTTCATAGAGATAGCGGTGTAGATATTTCCATGTTCATACAGATAGCGGTGCTGATATTTCCATGTTTGTACAGATAGCGGTGCTGATATTTCCATGTTCATACAGATAGCCTTGTAGACATTTCCATGTTTATACAGATAGCGGTGAAGATGTATGCATGTTTACACAGATAGCGGTGTAGATATTTCCATGTTCATACAGATAGCGGTGTAGATATTTCAATGTTCATACAGATAGCGGTTTAGATATTTCCTTCTTAATACAGATGGCGGTGTAGATATTTATATGTTCATACAGATGGCGGTGCAGATATTTCCATGTTCATACAGATGGCGGTGTAGATATTTGCATGTTTATAGAGATAGCGGTGTAGTTATTTCCATGTGTTAAGAGATAGCTGTGTAGATATTTCCATGTATTTGCAGATAGCTGTGTAGATATTTCCATTTTCATGCAGACAGCGGTGTATATATTTCCATGTTCAAACAGATAGCGGTGTAGATATTTCCATGTTCATACAGATAACGGTGTAGATATTTCCATGTTCATACAGATAGCGGTGTAGTTATTTCCATGTGTAAAGAGATAGCTGTGTAGATATTTAAATGTATATGCAGATAGCAGTGTAGATATTTCCATTTTCATGCAGATAGCGGTGTAGATATTTCCATGTTCAAACAGATAGCGGTGTAGATATTTCCATGTTCATACAGATAGCGGTGTAGATATTTCCATGTTCATACAGATAGCGGTGTAGATATTTCCATGTTTATACAGATAGCGGTGAAGATCTATGCATGTTTACAGAGATAGCGGTGTAGATATTTCCATGTTCATCCAGATGGCTGTGTAGATATATCCATGTTCACACAGATAGCGGTGTAGCTATTTCCATGTTCATACAGATAGCGGTGTAGATATTTCCATGTTCATACAGATAGCGGTGTAGATATTTCCATGTTCATACAGATAGCGGTGCTGATATTTCCTTGTTTATACAGGCAGCGGTGTAGATATTTCCATGTTTATACAGATAGCGGTTTAGATATTTCCTTCTTAATACAGATGGCGGCGGACATATTTATATGTTCATACAGATGGCGGTGTAGATATTTCCATGTTTATTCAGAGAGCAGTGTAGATATCTCCATCTTAATACAGATGGCAGTGTAGATATTTATATGTTCATACAGATGGCGGTGCAGATATTTCCATGTTCATACAGATGGCGGTGTAGATATTTCCATGTTTATAGAGATAGCGGAGTAGATATTTCCATGTTTATACAGATAGCAGTGGAGATATTTCTATCTAAATACAGATGGCGGTGTAGATATTTATATTTTCATACAGATGGCGGTGTAGATATTTATATGTTCGTACAGATGGCGGTGTAGATATTTCCATATTTATACAGATAGCAGTGTAGGTATCTCCATCTTAATACAGATGGCGGTGTAGATATTTATATGTTCATACAGATGGCGGTGCAGATATTTCCATGTTCATACAGAGGGCGGTGTAGATATTTCCATGTTCATACAGATAGCGGTTTAGTTATTTCCATGTGTAAAGAGATAGCTGTGTAGATATTTAAATGTATATGCAGATAGCAGTGTAGATATTTCCATTTTCATGCAGATAGCGGTGTAGATATTTCCATGTTCAAACAGATAGCGGTGTAGATATTTCCATGTTCATACAGATACCGGTGTAGATATTTCCATGTTCATAGAGATAGCGGTGTAGATATTTCCATGTTCATACAGATAGCGGTGCTGATATTTCCATGTTTGTACAGATAGCGGTGCTGATATTTCCATGTTCATACAGATAGCCTTGTAGACATTTCCATGTTTATACAGATAGCGGTGAAGATGTATGCATGTTTACACAGATAGCGGTGTAGATATTTCCATGTTCATACAGATAGCGGTGTAGATATTTCAATGTTCATACAGATAGCGGTTTAGATATTTCCTTCTTAATACAGATGGCGGTGTAGATATTTATATGTTCATACAGATGGTGGTGCAGATATTTCCATGTTCATACAGATGGCGGTGTAGATATCTGCATGTTTATAGAGATAGCGGTGTAGTTATTTCCATGTGTTAAGAGATAGCTGTGTAGATATTTCCATGTATTTGCAGATAGCTGTGTAGATATTTCCATTTTCATGCAGACAGCGGTGTTTATATTTCCATGTTCAAACAGATAGCGGTGTAGATATTTCCATGTTCATACAGATAGCGGTGTAGATATTTCCATGTTTATACAGATAGCGGTGAAGATCTATGCATGTTTACAGAGATAGCGGTGTAGATATTTCCATGTTCATCCAGATGGCTGTGTAGATATATCCATGTTCACACAGATAGCGGTGTAGCTATTTCCATGTTCATACAGATAGCGGTGTAGATATTTCCATGTTCATACAGATAGCGGTGTAGATATTTCCATGTTCATACAGATAGCGGTGCTGATATTTCCTTGTTTATACAGGCAGCGGTGTAGATATTTCCATGTTTATACAGATAGCGGTTTAGATATTTCCTTCTTAATACAGATGGCGGCGGAGATATTTATATGTTCATACAGATGGCGGTGTAGATATTTCCATGTTTATTCAGAGAGCAGTGTAGATATCTCCATCTTAATACAGATGGCGGTGTAGATATTTATATGTTCATACAGATGGCGGTGTAGATATTTCCATGTTCATACAGATGGCGGTGTAGATATTTCCATGTTTATAGAGATAGCGGAGTAGATATTTCCATGTTTATACAGATAGCAGTGGAGATATTTCTATCTAAATACAGATGGCGGTGTAGATATTTATATTTTCATACAGATGGCGGTGTAGATATTTATATGTTCGTACAGATGGCGGTGTAGATATTTCCATGTTTATACAGATAGCAGTGTAGGTATCTCCATCTTAATACAGATGGCGGTGTAGATATTTATATGTTCATACAGATGGCGGTGCAGATATTTCCATGTTCATACAGAGGGCGGTGTAGATATTTCCATGTTCATACAGATAGCGGTTTAGTTATTTCCATGTGTAAAGAGATAGCTGTGTAGATATTTAAATGTATATGCAGATAGCAGTGTAGATATTTCCATTTTCATGCAGATAGCGGTGTAGATATTTCCATGTTCAAACAGATAGCGGTGTAGATATTTCCATGTTCATACAGATACCGGTGTAGATATTTCCATGTTCATAGAGATAGCGGTGTAGATATTTCCATGTTCATACAGATAGCGGTGCTGATATTTCCATGTTTGTACAGATAGCGGTGCTGATATTTCCATGTTCATACAGATAGCCTTGTAGACATTTCCATGTTTATACAGATAGCGGTGAAGATGTATGCATGTTTACACAGATAGCGGTGTAGATATTTCCATGTTCATACAGATAGCGGTGTAGATATTTCAATGTTCATACAGATAGCGGTTTAGATATTTCCTTCTTAATACAGATGGCGGTGTAGATATTTATATGTTCATACAGATGGCGGTGCAGATATTTCCATGTTCATACAGATGGCGGTGTAGATATTAGCATGTTTATAGAGATAGCGGTGTAGTTATTTCCATGTGTTAAGAGATAGCTGTGTAGATATTTCCATGTATTTGCAGATAGCTGTGTAGATATTTCCATTTTCATGCAGACAGCGGTGTATATATTTCCATGTTCAAACAGATAGCGGTGTAGCTATTTCCATGTTCATACAGATAACGGTGTAGATATTTCCATGTTCATACAGATAGCGGTGTAGGTATTTCCATGTTCATACAGATGGCGGTGTAGATATTTCCATGTTCATACAGATGGCGGTGCTGATATTTCCATGTTTATACAGGTAGTGGTGTAGATATTTCCATGTTTATACAGATAGCGGTGTAGATATTTGCATGTTTATACAGATAGCGGTGTAGATAATTCCATTTTTATACAGATAGCAGTGTAGATAACTCCATCTTATTACAGATGGCGGTGTAGATATTTATATGTTCATACAGATGGCGGTGCAGATATTTCCATGTTCATACAGATAGAGGTGTAGTTATTTCCATGTGTGAAGAGATAGCTGTGTAGATATTTAAATGTATATGCAGATAGCAGTGTAGATATTTCCATTTTCATGCAGATAGCGATGTAGATATTTCCATGTTCAAACAGATAGCGGTGTAGATATTTCCATGTTCATACAGATAGCGGTGTAGATATTTCCATGTTCATAAAGATAGCGGTGTAGATATTTCCATGTTTATACAGATAGCGGTGAAGATCTATGCATGTTTACAGAGATAGCGGTGTAGATATTTCCATGTTCATCCAGATGGCTGAGTAGATATATCCATGTTCATACAGATAGCGGTGTAGCTATTTCCATGTTCATACATATAGCGGTGTAGATATTTCCATGTTCATACAGATAGCGGTGTAGATATTTCCATGTTCATACAGATAGCGGTGCTGATATTTCCTTGTTTATACAGGCAGCGGTGTAGATATTTCCATGTTTATACAGATAGCGGTTTAGATATTTCCTTCTTAATACAGATGGCGGTGTAGATATTTATATGTTCATACAGATGGCGGTGCAGATATTTCCATGTTCATACAGATGGCGGTGTAGATATTTGCATGTTTATAGAGATAGCGGTGTAGTTATTTCCATGTGTTAAGAGATAGCTGTGTAGATATTTCCATGTATTTGCAGATAGCTGTGTAGATATTTCCATTTTCATGCAGACAGCGGTGTATATATTTCCATGTTCAAACAGATAGCGGTGTAGATATTTCCATGTTCATACAGATAACGGTGTAGATATTTCCATGTTCATACAGATAGCGGTGTAGTTATTTCCATGTGTAAAGAGATAGCTGTGTAGATATTTAAATGTATATGCAGATAGCAGTGTAGATATTTCCATTTTCATGCAGATAGCGGTGTAGATATTTCCATGTTCAAACAGATAGCGGTGTAGATATTTCCATGTTCATACAGATAGCGGTGTAGATATTTCCATGTTCATACAGATAGCGGTGTAGATATTTCCATGTTTATACAGATAGCGGTGAAGATCTATGCATGTTTACAGAGATAGCGGTGTAGATATTTCCATGTTCATCCAGATGGCTGTGTAGATATATCCATGTTCACACAGATAGCGGTGTAGCTATTTCCATGTTCATACAGATAGCGGTGTAGATATTTCCATGTTCATACAGATAGCGGTGTAGATATTTCCATGTTCATACAGATAGCGGTGCTGATATTTCCTTGTTTATACAGGCAGCGGTGTAGATATTTCCATGTTTATACAGATAGCGGTTTAGATATTTCCTTCTTAATACAGATGGCGGCGGAGATATTTATATGTTCATACAGATGGCGGTGTAGATATTTCCATGTTTATTCAGAGAGCAGTGTAGATATCTCCATCTTAATACAGATGGCGGTGTAGATATTTATATGTTCATACAGATGGCGGTGCAGATATTTCCATGTTCATACAGATGGCGGTGTAGATATTTCCATGTTTATAGAGATAGCGGAGTAGATATTTCCATGTTTATACAGATAGCAGTGGAGATATTTCTATCTAAATACAGATGGCGGTGTAGATATTTATATTTTCATACAGATGGCGGTGTAGATATTTATATGTTCGTACAGATGGCGGTGTAGATATTTCCATGTTTATACAGATAGCAGTGTAGGTATCTCCATCTTAATACAGATGGCGGTGTAGATATTTATATGTTCATACAGATGGCGGTGCAGATATTTCCATGTTCATACAGATGGCGGTGTAGATATTTCCATGTTCATACAGATAGCGGTTTAGTTATTTCCATGTGTAAAGAGATAGCTGTGTAGATATTTAAATGTATATGCAGATAGCAGTGTAGATATTTCCATTTTCATGCAGATAGCGGTGTAGATATTTCCATGTTCAAACAGATAGCGGTGTAGATATTTCCATGTTCATACAGATACCGGTGTAGATATTTCCATGTTCATAGAGATAGCGCTGTAGATATTTCCATGTTCATACAGATAGCGGTGCTGATATTTCCATGTTTGTACAGATAGCGGTGCTGATATTTCCATGTTCATACATATACCGGTGTAGATACTTCCATGTTCATACAGATAGAGGGGCTGATATTTCCATGTTCATACAGATAGCGGTGCTGATATTTCCATGTTTATACAGATAGCGGTGTAGATATTTCCATGTTTATACAGATAGCGGTGTAGATATTTCCATGTTTATACAGATAGCGGTGTAGGTATCTCCATCTTAATACAGATGGCGGTGTAGATATTTATGTGTTCATACAGATGGCGGTGCAGATATTTCCATGTTCATACAGATAGCGGTGTAGTTATTTCCATGTGTAAAGAGATAGCTTTGTAGATATTTCCATGTATATGCAGATAGCTGTGTAGATATTTCTATTTTCATGCAGTTAGCGGTTTAGATATTTCCTTGTTCGTACAGTTAGCGGTGTAGATATTTCCATGTTCATACAGATAGCCTTGTAGACATTTCCATGTTTATACAGATAGCGGTGAAGATGTATGCATGTTTACACAGATAGCGGTGTAGATATTTCCATGTTCATACAGATAGCGGTGTAGATATTTCAATGTTCATACAGATAGCGGTTTAGATATTTCCTTCTTAATACAGATGGCGGTGTAGATATTTATATGTTCATACAGATGGCGGTGCAGATATTTCCATGTTCATACAGATGGCGGTGTAGTTATTTCCATTTTTATAGAGATAGCGGTGTAGTTATTTCCATGTATTAAGAGATAGCTGTGTAGATATTTCCATATATTTGCAGATAGCTGTGTAGATATTTCCATTTTCATGCAGACAGCGGTGTAGATATTTCCATGTTCAAACAGATAGCGGTGTAGATATTTCCATGTTCATACAGATAACGGTGTAGATGTTTCCATGTTCAAACAGATAGCGGTGTAGATATTTCCATGTTCATACAGATGGCGGTGTAGATATTTCCATGTTCATACAGATGGCGGTGCTGATATTTCCATGTTTATACAGGTAGTGGTGTAGATATTTCCATGTTTATACAGATAGCGGTGTAGATATTTCCATGTTTATACAGATAGCGGTGTAGATAATTCCATGTTTATACAGATAGCAGTGTAGATATCTCCATCTTAATACAGATGGCGGTGTAGATATTTATATGTTCATACAGATGGCGGTGCAGATATTTCCATGTTCATACAGATAGCGGTGTAGTTATTTCCATGTGTAAAGGGATAGCTGTGTAGATATTTAAATGTATATGCAGATTGCAGTGTAGATATTTCCATTTTCATGTAGATAGCGGTGTAGATATTTCCATGTTCAAACAGATAGCGGTGTAGATATTTCCATGTTCATACAGATATCGGTGTAGATATTTCCATGTTCATACAGATAGTGGTGTAGATATTTCCATGTTTATAGAGATAGCGGTGTAGGTATCTCCACCTTAATACAGATGGCGGTGTAGATATTTATGTGTTCATACAGATGGCGGTGCAGATATTTCCATGTTCATACAGTTAGCGGTGTAGTTATTTCCATGTGTAAAGAGATAGCTGTGTAGATATTTCCATGTATATGCAGATAGCTGTGTAGATATTTCTATTTTCATGCAGATAGCGGTTTAGATATTTCCATGTTCGTACAGATAGCGGTGTAGATATTTCCATGTTCATACAGATAGCCTTGTAGACATTTCCATGTTTATACAGATAGCGGTGAAGATGTATGCATGTTTACACAGATAGCGGTGTAGATATTTCCATGTTCATACAGATAGCGGTGTAGATATTTCAATGTTCATACAGATAGCGGTTTAGATATTTCCTTCTTAATACAGATGGCGGTGTAGATATTTATATGTTCATACAGATGGCGGTGCAGATATTTCCATGTTCATACAGATGGCGGTGTAGATATTTGCAAGTTTATAGAGATAGCGGTGTAGTTATTTCCATGTGTTAAGAGATAGCTGTGTAGATATTTCCATGTATTTGCAGATAGCTGTGTAGATATTTCCATTTTCATGCAGACAGCGGTGTATATATTTCCATGTTCAAACAGATAGCGGTGTAGATATTTCCATGTTCATACAGATAAGGGTGTAGATATTTCCATGTTCATACAGATAGCGGTGTAGGTATTTCCATGTTCATACAGATGGCGGTGTAGATATTTCCATGTTCATACAGATGGCGGTGCTGATATTTCCATGTTTATACAGGTAGTGGTGTAGATATTTCCATGTTTATACAGATAGCGGTGTAGATATTTCCATGTTTATACAGATAGCGGTGTAGATAATTCCATTTTTATACAGATAGCAGTGTAGATATCTCCATCTTATTACAGATGGCAGTGTAGATATTTATATGTTCATACAGATGGCGGTGCAGATATTTCCATGTTCATACAGATAGCGGTGTAGTTATTTCCATGTGTGAAGAGATAGCTGTGTAGATATTTAAATGTATATGCAGATAGCAGTGTAGATATTTCCATTTTCATGCAGATAGCGATGTAGATATTTCCATGTTCAAACAGATAGCGGTGTAGATATTTCCATGTTCATACAGATAGCGGTGTAGATATTTCCATGTTCATACAGATAGCGGTGTAGATATTTCCATGTTTATACAGATAGCGGTGAAGATCTATGCATGTTTACAGAGATAGCGGTGTAGATATTTCCATGTTCATCCAGATGGCTGAGTAGATATATCCATGTTCATACAGATAGCGGTGTAGCTATTTCCATGTTCATACATACAGCGGTGTAGATATTTCCATGTTCATACAGATAGCGGTGTAGATATTTCCATGTTCATACAGATAGCGGTGCTGATATTTCCTTGTTTATACAGGCAGCGGTGTAGATATTTCCATGTTTATACAGATAGCGGTTTAGATATTTCCTTCTTAATACAGATGGCGGTGTAGATATTTATATGTTCATACAGATGGCGGTGTAGATATTTCCATGTTTATACAGACAGCAGTGTAGATATCTCCATCTTAATACAGATGGCGGTGTAGATATTTATATGTTCATACAGATGGCGGTGCAGATATTTCCATGTTCATACAGATGGCGGTGTAGATATTTCCATGTTTATAGAGATAGCGGAGTAGATATTTCCATGTTTATACAGATAGCAGTGGAGATATCTCTATCTAAATACAGATGGCGGTGTAGATATTTATATTTTCATACAGATGGCGGTGTAGATATTTATATGTTCGTACAGATGGCGGTGTAGATATTTCCATGTTTATACAGATAGCTGTGTAGGTATCTCCATCTTAATACAGATGGCGGTGTAGATATTTATATGTTCATACAGATGGCGGTGCAGATATTTCCATGTTCATACAGATGGCGGTGTAGATATTTCCATGTTCATACAGATAGCGGTTTAGTTATTTCCATGTGTAAAGAGATAGCTGTGTAGATATTTAAATGTATATGCAGATAGCAGTGTAGATATTTCCATTTTCATGCAGATAGCGGTGTAGATATTTCCATGTTCAAACAGATAGCGGTGTAGATATTTCCATGTTCATACAGATACCGGTGTAGATATTTCCATGTTCATAGAGATAGCGGTGTAGATATTTCCATGTTCATACAGATAGCGGTGCTGATATTTCCATGTTTGTACAGGTAGCGGTGTAGATATTTCCATGTTCAAACAGATAGCGGTGTAGATATTCCCATGTTCATACAGATAGCGGTGTAGATATTTCCATGTTCATACAGATAGCGGTGTAGATACTTCCATGTTCATACAGATAGAGGGGCTGATATTTCCATGTTCATACAGATAGCGGTGCTGATATTTCCATGTTTGTACAGATTGCGGTGCTGATATTTCCATGTTCATACAGATACCGGTGTAGATACTTCCATGTTCATACAGATAGAGGGGCTGATATTTCCATGTTCATACAGATAGCGGTGCTGATATTTCCATGTTTATACAGATAGCGGTGTAGATATTTCCATGTTTATACAGATAGCGGTGAGATATTTCCATGTTTATACAGATAGCGGTGTAGGTATCTCCATCTTAATACAGATGGCGGTGTAGATATTTATGTGTTCATACAGATGGCGGTGCAGATATTTCCATGTTCATACAGATAGCGGTGTAGTTATTTCCATGTGTAAAGAGATAGCTTTGTAGATATTTCCATGTATATGCAGATAGCTGTGTAGATATTTCTATTTTCATGCAGTTAGCGGTTTAGATATTTCCTTGTTCGTACAGTTAGCGGTGTAGATATTTCCATGTTCATACAGATAGCCTTGTAGACATTTCCATGTTTATACAGATAGCGGTGAAGATGTATGCATGTTTACACAGATAGCGGTGTAGATATTTCCATGTTCATACAGATAGCGGTGTAGATATTTCAATGTTCATACAGATAGCGGTTTAGATATTTCCTTCTTAATACAGATGGCGGTGTAGATATTTATATGTTCATACAGATGGCGGTGCAGATATTTCCATGTTCATACAGATGGCGGTGTAGTTATTTCCATTTTTATAGAGATAGCGGTGTAGTTATTTCCATGTATTAAGAGATAGCTGTGTAGATATTTCCATATATTTGCAGATAGCTGTGTAGATATTTCCATTTTCATGCAGACAGCGGTGTAGATATTTCCATGTTCAAACAGATAGCGGTGTAGATATTTCCATGTTCATACAGATAACGGTGTAGATGTTTCCATGTTCAAACAGATAGCGGTGTAGATATTTCCATGTTCATACAGATGGCGGTGTAGATATTTCCATGTTCATACAGATGGCGGTGCTGATATTTCCATGTTTATACAGGTAGTGGTGTAGATATTTCCATGTTTATACAGATAGCGGTGTAGATATTTCCATGTTTATACAGATAGCGGTGTAGATAATTCCATGTTTATACAGATAGCAGTGTAGATATCTCCATCTTAATACAGATGGCGGTGTAGATATTTATATGTTCATACAGATGGCGGTGCAGATATTTCCATGTTCATACAGATAGCGGTGTAGTTATTTCCATGTGTAAAGGGATAGCTGTGTAGATATTTAAATGTATATGCAGATTGCAGTGTAGATATTTCCATTTTCATGTAGATAGCGGTGTAGATATTTCCATGTTCAAACAGATAGCGGTGTAGATATTTCCATGTTCATACAGATATCGGTGTAGATATTTCCATGTTCATACAGATAGTGGTGTAGATATTTCCATGTTTATAGAGATAGCGGTGTAGGTATCTCCACCTTAATACAGATGGCGGTGTAGATATTTATGTGTTCATACAGATGGCGGTGCAGATATTTCCATGTTCATACAGTTAGCGGTGTAGTTATTTCCATGTGTAAAGAGATAGCTGTGTAGATATTTCCATGTATATGCAGATAGCTGTGTAGATATTTCTATTTTCATGCAGATAGCGGTTTAGATATTTCCATGTTCGTACAGATAGCGGTGTAGATATTTCCATGTTCATACAGATAGCCTTGTAGACATTTCCATGTTTATACAGATAGCGGTGAAGATGTATGCATGTTTACACAGATAGCGGTGTAGATATTTCCATGTTCATACAGATAGCGGTGTAGATATTTCAATGTTCATACAGATAGCGGTTTAGATATTTCCTTCTTAATACAGATGGCGGTGTAGATATTTATATGTTCATACAGATGGCGGTGCAGATATTTCCATGTTCATACAGATGGCAGTGTAGATATTTGCATGTTTATAGAGATAGCGGTGTAGTTATTTCCATGTGTTAAGAGATAGCTGTGTAGATATTTCCATGTATTTGCAGATAGCTGTGTAGATATTTCCATTTTCATGCAGACAGCGGTGTATATATTTCCATGTTCAAACAGATAGCGGTGTAGATATTTCCATGTTCATACAGATAACGGTGTAGATATTTCCATGTTCATACAGATAGCGGTGTAGGTATTTCCATGTTCATACAGATGGCGGTGTAGATATTTCCATGTTCATACAGATGGCGGTGCTGATATTTCCATGTTTATACAGGTAGTGGTGTAGATATTTCCATGTTTATACAGATAGCGGTGTAGATATTTCCATGTTTATACAGATAGCGGTGTAGATAATTCCATTTTTATACAGATAGCAGTGTAGGTATCTCCATCTTATTACAGATGGCGGTGTAGATATTTATATGTTCATACAGATGGCGGTGCAGATATTTCCATGTTCATACAGATAGCGGTGTAGTTATTTCCATGTGTGAAGAGATAGCTGTGTAGATATTTAAATGTATATGCAGATAGCAGTGTAGATATTTCCATTTTCATGCAGATAGCGATGTAGATATTTCCATGTTCAAACAGATAGCGGTGTAGATATTTCCATGTTCATACAGATAGCGGTGTAGATATTTCCATGTTCATACAGATAGCGGTGTAGATATTTCCATGTTTATACAGATAGCGGTGAAGATCTATGCATGTTTACAGAGATAGCGGTGTAGATATTTCCATGTTCATCCAGATGGCTGAGTAGATATATCCATGTTCATACAGATAGCGGTGTAGCTATTTCCATGTTCATACATACAGCGGTGTAGATATTTCCATGTTCATACAGGTAGCGGTGTAGATATTTCCATGTTCATACAGATAGCGGTGCTGATGTTTCCTTGTTTATACAGGCAGCGGTGTAGATATTTCCATGTTTATACAGATAGCGGTTTAGATATTTCCTTCTTAATACAGATGGCGGTGTAGATATTTATATGTTCATACAGATGGCGGTGTAGATATTTCCATGTTTATACAGACAGCAGTGTAGATATCTCCATCTTAATACAGATGGCGGTGTAGATATTTATATGTTCATACAGATGGCGGTGCAGATATTTCCATGTTCATACAGATGGCGGTGTAGATATTTCCATGTTTATAGAGATAGCGGAGTAGATATTTCCATGTTTATACAGATAGCAGTGGAGATATCTCTATCTAAATACAGATGGCGGTGTAGATATTTATATTTTCATACAGATGGCGGTGTAGATATTTATATGTTCGTACAGATGGCGGTGTAGATATTTCCATGTTTATACAGATAGCAGTGTAGGTATCTCCATCTTAATACAGATGGCGGTGTAGATATTTATATGTTCATACAGATGGCGGTGCAGATATTTCCATGTTCATACAGATGGCGGTGTAGATATTTCCATGTTCATACAGATAGCGGTTTAGTTATTTCCATGTGTAAAGAGATAGCTGTGTAGATATTTAAATGTATATGCAGATAGCAGTGTAGATATTTCCATTTTCATGCAGATAGCGGTGTAGATATTTCCATGTTCAAACAGATAGCGGTGTAGATATTTCCATGTTCATACAGATACCGGTGTAGATATTTCCATGTTCATAGAGATAGCGGTGTAGATATTTCCATGTTCATACAGATAGCGGTGCTGATATTTCCATGTTTGTACAGGTAGCGGTGTAGATATTTCCATGTTCAAACAGATAGCGGTGTAGATATTTCCATGTTCATACAGATAGCGGTGTAGATATTTCCATGTTCATACAGATAGCGGTGTAGATACTTCCATGTTCATACAGATAGAGGGGCTGATATTTCCATGTTCATACAGATAGCGGTGCTGATATTTCCATGTTTATACAGATAGCGGTGTAGATATTTCCATGTTTATACAGATAGCGGTGTAGATATTTCCATGTTTATACATATAGCGGTGTAGGTATCTCCATCTTAATACAGATGGCGGTGTAGATATTTATGCGTTCATACAGATGGCGGTGCAGATATTTCCATGTTCATACAGATAGCGGTGTAGTTATTTCCATGTGTAAAGAGATAGCTTTGTAGATATTTCCATGTATATGCAGATATCTGTGTAGATATTTCCATTTTCATGCAGATAGCCGTGTAGATATTTCCATGTTCAAACAGATAGCGGTGTAGATATTTCCATGTTCATACAGATAAGGGTGTAGATATTTCCATGTTCATACAGATAGCGGTGTAGGTATTTCCATGTTCATACAGATGGCGGTGTAGATATTTCCATGTTCATACAGATGGCGGTGCTGATATTTCCATGTTTATACAGGTAGTGGTGTAGATATTTCCATGTTTATACAGATAGCGGTGTAGATATTTCCATGTTTATACAGATAGCGGTGTAGATAATTCCATTTTTATACAGATAGCAGTGTAGATATCTCCATCTTATTACAGATGGCAGTGTAGATATTTATATGTTCATACAGATGGCGGTGCAGATATTTCCATGTTCATACAGATAGCGGTGTAGTTATTTCCATGTGTGAAGAGATAGCTGTGTAGATATTTAAATGTATATGCAGATAGCAGTGTAGATATTTCCATTTTCATGCAGATAGCGATGTAGATATTTCCATGTTCAAACAGATAGCGGTGTAGATATTTCCATGTTCATACAGATAGCGGTGTAGATATTTCCATGTTCATACAGATAGCGGTGTAGATATTTCCATGTTTATACAGATAGCGGTGAAGATCTATGCATGTTTACAGAGATAGCGGTGTAGATATTTCCATGTTCATCCAGATGGCTGAGTAGATATATCCATGTTCATACAGATAGCGGTGTAGCTATTTCCATGTTCATACATACAGCGGTGTAGATATTTCCATGTTCATACAGATAGCGGTGTAGATATTTCCATGTTCATACAGATAGCGGTGCTGATATTTCCTTGTTTATACAGGCAGCGGTGTAGATATTTCCATGTTTATACAGATAGCGGTTTAGATATTTCCTTCTTAATACAGATGGCGGTGTAGATATTTATATGTTCATACAGATGGCGGTGTAGATATTTCCATGTTTATACAGACAGCAGTGTAGATATCTCCATCTTAATACAGATGGCGGTGTAGATATTTATATGTTCATACAGATGGCGGTGCAGATATTTCCATGTTCATACAGATGGCGGTGTAGATATTTCCATGTTTATAGAGATAGCGGAGTAGATATTTCCATGTTTATACAGATAGCAGTGGAGATATCTCTATCTAAATACAGATGGCGGTGTAGATATTTATATTTTCATACAGATGGCGGTGTAGATATTTATATGTTCGTACAGATGGCGGTGTAGATATTTCCATGTTTATACAGATAGCAGTGTAGGTATCTCCATCTTAATACAGATGGCGGTGTAGATATTTATATGTTCATACAGATGGCGGTGCAGATATTTCCATGTTCATACAGATGGCGGTGTAGATATTTCCATGTTCATACAGATAGCGGTTTAGTTATTTCCATGTGTAAAGAGATAGCTGTGTAGATATTTAAATGTAAATGCAGATAGCAGTGTAGATATTTCCATTTTCATGCAGATAGCGGTGTAGATATTTCCATGTTCAAACAGATAGCGGTGTAGATATTTCCATGTTCATACAGATACCGGTGTAGATATTTCCATGTTCATAGAGATAGCGGTGTAGATATTTCCATGTTCATACAGATAGCGGTGCTGATATTTCCATGTTTGTACAGGTAGCGGTGTAGATATTTCCATGTTCAAACAGATAGCGGTGTAGATATTCCCATGTTCATACAGATAGCGGTGTAGATATTTCCATGTTCATACAGATAGCGGTGTAGATACTTCCATGTTCATACAGATAGAGGGGCTGATATTTCCATGTTCATACAGATAGCGGTGCTGATATTTCCATGTTTGTACAGATAGCGGTGCTGATATTTCCATGTTCATACAGATACCGGTGTAGATACTTCCATGTTCATACAGATAGAGGGGCTGATATTTCCATGTTCATACAGATAGCGGTGCTGATATTTCCATGTTTATACAGATAGCGGTGTAGATATTTCCATGTTTATACAGATAGCGGTGAGATATTTCCATGTTTATACAGATAGCGGTGTAGGTATCTCCATCTTAATACAGATGGCGGTGTAGATATTTATGTGTTCATACAGATGGCGGTGCAGATATTTCCATGTTCATACAGATAGCGGTGTAGTTATTTCCATGTGTAAAGAGATAGCTTTGTAGATATTTCCATGTATATGCAGATAGCTGTGTAGATATTTCTATTTTCATGCAGTTAGCGGTTTAGATATTTCCTTGTTCGTACAGTTAGCGGTGTAGATATTTCCATGTTCATACAGATAGCCTTGTAGACATTTCCATGTTTATACAGATAGCGGTGAAGATGTATGCATGTTTACACAGATAGCGGTGTAGATATTTCCATGTTCATACAGATAGCGGTGTAGATATTTCAATGTTCATACAGATAGCGGTTTAGATATTTCCTTCTTAATACAGATGGCGGTGTAGATATTTATATGTTCATACAGATGGCGGTGCAGATATTTCCATGTTCATACAGATGGCGGTGTAGTTATTTCCATTTTTATAGAGATAGCGGTGTAGTTATTTCCATGTATTAAGAGATAGCTGTGTAGATATTTCCATGTATATGCAGATAGCTGTGTAGATATTTCCATTTTCATGCAGATAGCGGAGTAGATATTTCAATGTTCAAACAGATAGCGGTGTAGATATTTCCATGTTTATACAGATAGCGGTGAAGATGTATGCCTGTTTACACAGATAGTGGTGTAGATATTTCCATGTTCATACAGATAGCGGTGTAGATATTTCCATGTTCATTCAGATGGCTATGTAGATATATCCATGTTCATACAGATGGCGGTGCTGATATTTCCATGTTTATACAGGTAGTGGTGTAGATATTTCCATGTTTATACAGATAGCGGTGTAGATATTTCCATGTTTATACAGATAGCGGTGTAGATAATTCCATGTTTATACAGATAGCAGTGTAGATATCTCCATCTTAATACAGATGGCGGTGTAGATATTTATATGTTCATACAGATGGCGGTGCAGATATTTCCATGTTCATACAGATAGCGGTGTAGTTATTTCCATGTGTAAAGGGATAGCTGTGTAGATATTTAAATGTATATGCAGATTGCAGTGTAGATATTTCCATTTTCATGTAGATAGCGGTGTAGATATTTCCATGTTCAAACAGATAGCGGTGTAGATATTTCCATGTTCATACAGATATCGGTGTAGATATTTCCATGTTCATACAGATAGTGGTGTAGATATTTCCATGTTTATAGAGATAGCGGTGTAGGTATCTCCACCTTAATACAGATGGCGGTGTAGATATTTATGTGTTCATACAGATGGCGGTGCAGATATTTCCATGTTCATACAGTTAGCGGTGTAGTTATTTCCATGTGTAAAGAGATAGCTGTGTAGATATTTCCATGTATATGCAGATAGCTGTGTAGATATTTCTATTTTCATGCAGATAGCGGTTTAGATATTTCCATGTTCGTACAGATAGCGGTGTAGATATTTCCATGTTCATACAGATAGCCTTGTAGACATTTCCATGTTTATACAGATAGCGGTGAAGATGTATGCATGTTTACACAGATAGCGGTGTAGATATTTCCATGTTCATACAGATAGCGGTGTAGATATTTCAATGTTCATACAGATAGCGGTTTAGATATTTCCTTCTTAATACAGATGGCGGTGTAGATATTTATATGTTCATACAGATGGCGGTGCAGATATTTCCATGTTCATACAGATGGCGGTGTAGATATTTGCATGTTTATAGAGATAGCGGTGTAGTTATTTCCATGTGTTAAGAGATAGCTGTGTAGATATTTCCATGTATTTGCAGATAGCTGTGTAGATATTTCCATTTTCATGCAGACAGCGGTGTATATATTTCCATGTTCAAACAGATAGCGGTGTAGATATTTCCATGTTCATACAGATAACGGTGTAGATATTTCCATGTTCATACAGATAGCGGTGTAGGTATTTCCATGTTCATACAGATGGCGGTGTAGATATTTCCATGTTCATACAGATGGCGGTGCTGATATTTCCATGTTTATACAGGTAGTGGTGTAGATATTTCCATGTTTATACAGATAGCGGTGTAGATATTTCCATGTTTATACAGATAGCGGTGTAGATAATTCCATTTTTATACAGATAGCAGTGTAGATATCTCCATCTTATTACAGATGGCGGTGTAGATATTTATATGTTCATACAGATGGCGGTGCAGATATTTCCATGTTCATACAGATAGCGGTGTAGTTATTTCCATGTGTGAAGAGATAGCTGTGTAGATATTTAAATGTATATGCAGATAGCAGTGTAGATATTTCCATTTTCATGCAGATAGCGATGTAGATATTTCCATGTTCAAACAGATAGCGGTGTAGATATTTCCATGTTCATACAGATAGCGGTGTAGATATTTCCATGTTCATACAGATAGCGGTGTAGATATTTCCATGTTTATACAGATAGCGGTGAAGATCTATGCATGTTTACAGAGATAGCGGTGTAGATATTTCCATGTTCATCCAGATGGCTGAGTAGATATATCCATGTTCATACAGATAGCGGTGTAGCTATTTCCATGTTCATACATACAGCGGTGTAGATATTTCCATGTTCATACAGGTAGCGGTGTAGATATTTCCATGTTCATACAGATAGCGGTGCTGATGTTTCCTTGTTTATACAGGCAGCGGTGTAGATATTTCCATGTTTATACAGATAGCGGTTTAGATATTTCCTTCTTAATACAGATGGCGGTGTAGATATTTATATGTTCATACAGATGGCGGTGTAGATATTTCCATGTTTATACAGACAGCAGTGTAGATATCTCCATCTTAATACAGATGGCGGTGTAGATATTTATATGTTCATACAGATGGCGGTGCAGATATTTCCATGTTCATACAGATGGCGGTGTAGATATTTCCATGTTTATAGAGATAGCGGAGTAGATATTTCCATGTTTATACAGATAGCAGTGGAGATATCTCTATCTAAATACAGATGGCGGTGTAGATATTTATATTTTCATACAGATGGCGGTGTAGATATTTATATGTTCGTACAGATGGCGGTGTAGATATTTCCATGTTTATACAGATAGCAGTGTAGGTATCTCCATCTTAATACAGATGGCGGTGTAGATATTTATATGTTCATACAGATGGCGGTGCAGATATTTCCATGTTCATACAGATGGCGGTGTAGATATTTCCATGTTCATACAGATAGCGGTTTAGTTATTTCCATGTGTAAAGAGATAGCTGTGTAGATATTTAAATGTATATGCAGATAGCAGTGTAGATATTTCCATTTTCATGCAGATAGCGGTGTAGATATTTCCATGTTCAAACAGATAGCGGTGTAGATATTTCCATGTTCATACAGATACCGGTGTAGATATTTCCATGTTCATAGAGATAGCGGTGTAGATATTTCCATGTTCATACAGATAGCGGTGCTGATATTTCCATGTTTGTACAGGTAGCGGTGTAGATATTTCCATGTTCAAACAGATAGCGGTGTAGATATTTCCATGTTCATACAGATAGCGGTGTAGATATTTCCATGTTCATACAGATAGCGGTGTAGATACTTCCATGTTCATACAGATAGAGGGGCTGATATTTCCATGTTCATACAGATAGCGGTGCTGATATTTCCATGTTTATACAGATAGCGGTGTAGATATTTCCATGTTTATACAGATAGCGGTGTAGATATTTCCATGTTTATACATATAGCGGTGTAGGTATCTCCATCTTAATACAGATGGCGGTGTAGATATTTATGCGTTCATACAGATGGCGGTGCAGATATTTCCATGTTCATACAGATAGCGGTGTAGTTATTTCCATGTGTAAAGAGATAGCTTTGTAGATATTTCCATGTATATGCAGATATCTGTGTAGATATTTCCATTTTCATGCAGATAGCCGTGTAGATATTTCCATGTTCAAACAGATAGCGGTGTAGTTATTTCCATGTTCATACAGATAGCAGTGTAGATATTTCCATGTTTTTACAGTTAGCGGTGAAGGTGTATGCATGTTTACACAGATAGCGGTGTAGATATTTCCATGTTCATACAGATAGCGGTGTAGATATTTCCATGTTCATCCAGATGGCTGTGTAGATATATCCATGTTCATACAGATGGCGGTGAAGATATTTCCATGTTCATACAGATAGCGGTGTAGTTATTTCCATGTGTAAAGAGATAGCTGTGTAGATATTTCCATGTATATGCAGATAGCTGTGTATATATTTCCATTTTCATGCAGATAGCGGTTTAGATATTTCCATGTTTAAACAGATAGCGGTGTAGATATTTCCGTGTTCATACAGATAGCGGTGTAGATATCTCCATGTTCAAACAGATAGCGGTGTAGATATTTCCATGTTCATACAGATAGCTGTGTAGATATTTCCATGTTCATACAGATAGCGGTGTAGATACTTCCATGTTCATACAGATAGAGGGGCTGATATTTCCATGTTCATACAGATAGCGGTGCTGATATTTCCATGTTTATACAGATATCGGTGTAGATATTTCCATGTTCATACAGATAGCGGTGTAGATATTTCCATTTTCATGCAGATAGCGGTGTAGATATTTCCATGTTCAAACAGATAGCGGTGTAGATATTTCCATGTTCATACAGATATCGGTGTAGATATTTCCATTTTCTTGCAGATAGCGGTGTAGATATTTCCATGTTTATAGAGATAGCGGTGTAGGTATCTCCATCTTAATACAGTTGGCGGTGTAGATATTTATGTGTTCATACAGATGGCGGTGCAGATATTTCCATGTTCATACAGATAGCGGTGTAGTTATTTCCATGTGTAAAGAGATAGCTGTGTAGATATTTCCATGTATATGCAGATAGCTGTGTAGATATTTCTATTTTCATGCAGATAGCGGTTTAGATATTTCCATGTTCGTACAGATAGCGGTGTAGATATTTCCATGTTCATACAGATAGCCTTGTAGACATTTCCATGTTTATACAGATAGCGGTGAAGATGTATGCATGTTTACACAGATAGCGGTGTAGGTATTTCCATGTTCATACAGATAGCGGTGTAGATATTTCAATGTTCATACAGATAGCGGTTTAGATATTTCCTTCTTAATACAGATGGCGGTGTAGATATTTACATGTTCATACAGATGGCGGTGCAGATATTTCCATGTTCATACAGATGGCGGTGTAGATATTTGCATGTTTATAGAGATAGCGGTGTAGTTATTTCCATGTGTTAAGAGATAGCTGTGTAGATATTTCCATGTATTTGCAGATAGCTATGTAGATATTTCGATTTTCATGCAGACAGTGGTGTAGATATTTCCATGTTCAAACAGATAGCGGTGTAGATATTTCCATGTTCATACAGATAACGGTGTAGATATTTCCATGTTTATACAGATAGCGGTGTAGATATTTCCATGTTCACACAGATGGCGGTGTAGATATTTCCATGTTCATACAGATGGCGGTGCTGATATTTCCATGTTTATACAGGTAGTGGTGTAGATATTTCCATGTTTATACAGATAGCGGTGTAGATATTTCCATGTTTATACAGATAGCGGTGTAGATAATTCCATGTTTATACAGATAGCAGTGTAGATATCTCCATCTTAATACAGATGGCGGTGTAGATATTTATATGTTCATACAGATGGCGGTGCAGATATTTCCATGTTCATACAGATAGCGGTGTAGTTATTTCCATGTGTAAAGAGATAGCTGTGTAGATATTTAAATGTATATGCAGATAGCAGTGTAGATATTTCCATTTTCATGCAGATAGCGGTGTAGATATTTCCATGTTCAAACAGAAAGCGGTGTAGATATTTCCATGTTCATACAGATTGCGGTGCTGATATTTCCTTGTTTATACAGGCAGCGGTGTAGATATTTCCATGTTTATACAGATAGCGGTTTAGATATTTCCTTCTTAATACAGATGGCGGCGTAGATATTTATATGCTCATACAGATGGCGGTGTAGATATTTCCATGTTTATAGAGATAGCAGTGTAGATATCTCCATCTTAATACAGATGGCGGTGTAGATATTTATATGTTCATACAGATGGCGGTGCAGATATTTCCATGTACATACAGATGGCGGTGTAGATATTTCCATGTTCATACAGATAGCGGTGTAGTTATTTCCATGTGTAAAGATATAGCTGTGTAGATATTTCCATTTTCATGCAGGTAGCGGTGTATATATTTCCATCTTCAAACAGATAGCGGTGTGGATATTTCCATGTTCATACAGATAGCGGTGAAGATGTATGCATGTTTACACAGATAGCGGTGTAGATATTTCCATGTTCGTCCAGATGGCTGTGTAGATATATCCATGTTCATACAGATAGCGGTGTAGCTATTTCCATGTTCATATAGATAGCGGTGTAGTTATTTCCATGTGTAAAGAGATAGCTGTGTAGATATTTCCATGTATATGCAGATAGCTGTGTATATATTTCCATTTTCATGCAGATAGCGGTTTAGATATTTCCATGTTTAATCAGATAGCAGTGTAGATATTTCCGTGTTCATACAGATAGCGGTGTAGATATTTCCATGTTCAAACAGACAGCGGTGTAGATATTTCCATGTTCATACAGATAGCGGTGTAGATATTACCATGTTCATACAGATAGCGGTGTAGATACTTCCATGTTCATACTGATAGAGGGGCTGATATTTCCATGTTCATACAGATTGCGGTGCTGATATTTCCATGTTTATACAGATAGCGGTGTAGATATTTCCATGTATATACAGATAGCGGTGTAAATATTTCCATGTTTCTACAGATAGCGTTGTAGATATCTCCTTCTTAATGCAGATGGCGGTGTAGATATTTATATGTTCATACAGATGGCGGTGCTGATATTTCCATTTTCCTACAGATGGCGGTGTAGATATTTCCATGTTTATATAGATAGCGGTGTAGTTATTTCCATGTGTAAAGAGATAGCTGCGTAGATATTTCCATGTATATGCAGATAGCTGTGTAGATATTTCCATTTTCATGCAGATAGCGTTGTAGATATTTCCATGTTAAGATAGCGGTGTAGATATTTCCATGTTCATACAGATAGCGGTGCTGATATTTCCATGTTTATTCAGGTAGCGGTGTAGATATTTCCATGTTTATACAGATTGCGGTGTAGATATTTCCATGTTTGTACAGATAGCGGTGTAGATATTTCCAAGTTTATACAGATAGCGGTGTAGTTATTTCCATGTGTAAAGAGATAGCTTTGTAGATATTTCCATGTATATGCAGATAGCTGTGTAGATATTTCCATTTTCATGCAGATAGCCGTGTAGATATTTCCATGTTCAAACAGATAGCGGTGTAGTTATTTCCATGTTCATGCAGATAGCGGTTTAGATATTTCCATGTTTAAACAGATAGCGGTGTAGATATTTCCGTGTTCATACAGATAGCGGTGTAGATATCTCCATGTTCAAACAGATAGCGGTGTAGATATTTCCATGTTCATACAGATAGCTGTGTAGATATTTCCATGTTCATACAGATAGCGGTGTAGATACTTCCATGTTCATACAGATAGAGGGGCTGATATTTCCATGTTCATACAGATAGCGGTGCTGATATTTCCATGTTTATACAGATATCGGTGTAGATATTTCCATGTTCATACAGATAGCGGTGTAGATATTTCCATTTTCATGCAGATAGCGGTGTAGATATTTCCATGTTCAAACAGATAGCGGTGTAGATATTTCCATGTTCATACAGATATCGGTGTAGATATTTCCATTTTCTTGCAGATAGCGGTGTAGATATTTCCATGTTTATAGAGATAGCGGTGTAGGTATCTCCATCTTAATACAGTTGGCGGTGTAGATATTTATGTGTTCATACAGATGGCGGTGCAGATATTTCCATGTTCATACAGATAGCGGTGTAGTTATTTCCATGTGTAAAGAGATAGCTGTGTAGATATTTCCATGTATATGCAGATAGCTGTGTAGATATTTCTATTTTCATGCAGATAGCGGTTTAGATATTTCCATGTTCGTACAGATAGCGGTGTAGATATTTCCATGTTCATACAGATAGCCTTGTAGACATTTCCATGTTTATACAGATAGCGGTGAAGATGTATGCATGTTTACACAGATAGCGGTGTAGGTATTTCCATGTTCATACAGATAGCGGTGTAGATATTTCAATGTTCATACAGATAGCGGTTTAGATATTTCCTTCTTAATACAGATGGCGGTGTAGATATTTACATGTTCATACAGATGGCGGTGCAGATATTTCCATGTTCATACAGATGGCGGTGTAGATATTTGCATGTTTATAGAGATAGCGGTGTAGTTATTTTCATGTGTTAAGAGATAGCTGTGTAGATATTTCCATGTATTTGCAGATAGCTATGTAGATATTTCGATTTTCATGCAGACAGCGGTGTAGATATTTCCATGTTCAAACAGATAGCGGTGTAGATATTTCCATGTTCATACAGATAACGGTGTAGATATTTCCATGTTTATACAGATAGCGGTGTAGATATTTCCATGTTCATACAGATGGCGGTGTAGATATTTCCATGTTCATACAGATGGCGGTGCTGATATTTCCATGTTTATACAGGTAGTGGTGTAGATATTTCCATGTTTATACAGATAGCAGTGTAGATATTTCCATGTTTATACAGATAGCGGTGTAGATAATTCCATTTTTATACAGATAGCAGTGTAGATATCTCCATCTTAATACAGATGGCGGTGTAGATATTTATATGTTCATACAGATGGCGGTGCAGATATTTCCATGTTCATACAGATAGCGGTGTAGTTATTTCCATGTGTAAAGAGATAGCTGTGTAGATATTTAAATGTATATGCAGATAGCAGTGTAGATATTTCCATTTTCATGCAGATAGCGGTGTAGATATTTCCATGTTCATACAGATTGCGGTGCTGATATTTCCTTGTTTATACAGGCAGCGGTGTAGATATTTCCATGTTTATACAGATAGCGGTTTAGATATTTCCTTCTTAATACAGATGGCGGCGTAGATATTTATATGCTCATACAGATGGCGGTGTAGATATTTCCATGTTTATACAGATAGCAGTGTAGATATCTCCATCTTAATACAGATGGCGTTGTAGATATTTATATGTTCATACAGATGGCGGTGCAGATATTTCCATGTACATACAGATGGCGGTGTAGATATTTCCATGTTCATACAGATAGCGGTGTAGTTATTTCCATGTGTAAAGATATAGCTGTGTAGATATTTCCATTTTCATGCAGGTAGCGGTGTATATATTTCCATCTTCAAACAGATAGTGGTGTGGATATTTCCATGTTCATACAGATAGCGGTGAAGATGTATGCATGTTTACACAGATAGCGGTGTAGATATTTCCATGTTCGTCCAGATGGCTGTGTAGATATATCCATGTTCATACAGATAGCGGTGTAGCTATTTCCATGTTCATATAGATAGCGGTGTAGTTATTTCCATGTGTAAAGAGATAGCTGTGTAGATATTTCCATGTATATGCAGATAGCTGTGTATATATTTCCATTTTCATGCAGATAGCGGTTTAGATATTTCCATGTTTAATCAGATAGCGGTGTAGATATTTCCGTGTTCATACAGATAGCGGTGTAGATATTACCATGTTCATACAGATAGCGGTGTAGATACTTCCATGTTCATACTGATAGAGGGGCTGATATTTCCATGTTCATACAGATAGCGGTGCTGATATTTCCATGTTTATACAGATAGCGGTGTAGATATTTCCATGTATATACAGATAGCGGTGTAAATATTTCCATGTTTATACAGATAGCGTTGTAGATATCTCCTTCTTAATGCAGATGGCGGTGTAGATATTTATATGTTCATACAGATGGCGGTGCTGATATTTCCATTTTCCTACAGATGGCGGTGTAGATATTTCCATGTTTATATAGATAGCGGTGTAGTTATTTCCATGTGTAAAGAGATAGCTGCGTAGATATTTCCATGTATATGCAGATAGCTGTGTAGATATTTCCATTTTCATGCAGATAGCGTTGTAGATATTTCCATGTTCAGATAGCGGTGTAGATATTTCCATGTTCATACAGATAGCGGTGCTGATATTTCCATGTTTATTCAGGTAGCGGTGTAGATATTTCCATGTTTATACAGATTGCGGTGTAGATATTTCCATGTTTGTACAGATAGCGGTGTAGATATTTCCAAGTTTATACAGATAGCGGTGTAGTTATTTCCATGTGTAAAGAGATAGCTTTGTAGATATTTCCATGTATATGCAGATAGCTGTGTAGATATTTCCATTTTCATGCAGATAGCCGTGTAGATATTTCCATGTTCAAACAGATAGCGGTGTAGTTATTTCCATGTTCATACAGATAGCAGTGTAGATATTTCCATGTTTTTACAGTTAGCGGTGAAGGTGTATGCATGTTTACACAGATAGCGGTGTAGATATTTCCATGTTCATACAGATAGCGGTGTAGATATTTCCATGTTCATCCAGATGGCTGTGTAGATATATCCATGTTCATACAGATGGCGGTGAAGATATTTCCATGTTCATACAGATAGCGGTGTAGTTATTTCCATGTGTAAAGAGATAGCTGTGTAGATATTTCCATGTATATGCAGATAGCTGTGTATATATTTCCATTTTCATGCAGATAGCGGTTTAGATATTTCCATGTTTAAACAGATAGCGGTGTAGATATTTCCGTGTTCATACAGATAGCGGTGTAGATATCTCCATGTTCAAACAGATAGCGGTGTAGATATTTCCATGTTCATACAGATAGCTGTGTAGATATTTCCATGTTCATACAGATAGCGGTGTAGATACTTCCATGTTCATACAGATAGAGGGGCTGATATTTCCATGTTCATACAGATAGCGGTGCTGATATTTCCATGTTTATACAGATATCGGTGTAGATATTTCCATGTTCATACAGATAGCGGTGTAGATATTTCCATTTTCATGCAGATAGCGGTGTAGATATTTCCATTTTCAAACAGATAGCGGTGTAGATATTTCCATGTTCATACAGATATCGGTGTAGATATTTCCATTTTCTTGCAGATAGCGGTGTAGATATTTCCATGTTTATAGAGATAGCGGTGTAGGTATCTCCATCTTAATACAGTTGGCGGTGTAGATATTTATGTGTTCATACAGATGGCGGTGCAGATATTTCCATGTTCATACAGATAGCGGTGTAGTTATTTCCATGTGTAAAGAGATAGCTGTGTAGATATTTCCATGTATATGCAGATAGCTGTGTAGATATTTCTATTTTCATGCAGATAGCGGTTTAGATATTTCCATGTTCGTACAGATAGCGGTGTAGATATTTCCATGTTCATACAGATAGCCTTGTAGACATTTCCATGTTTATACAGATAGCGGTGAAGATGTATGCATGTTTACACAGATAGCGGTGTAGGTATTTCCATGTTCATACAGATAGCGGTGTAGATATTTCAATGTTCATACAGATAGCGGTTTAGATATTTCCTTCTTAATACAGATGGCGGTGTAGATATTTACATGTTCATACAGATGGCGGTGCAGATATTTCCATGTTCATACAGATGGCGGTGTAGATATTTGCATGTTTATAGAGATAGCGGTGTAGTTATTTCCATTTGTTAAGAGATAGCTGTGTAGATATTTCCATGTATTTGCAGATAGCTATGTAGATATTTCGATTTTCATGCAGACAGCGGTGTAGATATTTCCATGTTCAAACAGATAGCGGTGTAGATATTTCCATGTTCATACAGATAACGGAGTAGATATTTCCATGTTTATACAGATAGCGGTGTAGATATTTCCATGTTCATACAGATGGCGGTGTAGATATTTCCATGTTCATACAGATGGCGGTGCTGATATTTCCATGTTTATACAGGTAGTGGTGTAGATATTTCCATGTTTATACAGATAGCGGTGTAGATATTTCCATGTTTATACAGATAGCGGTGTAGATAATTCCATGTTTATACAGATAGCAGTGTAGATATCTCCATCTTAATACAGATGGCGGTGTAGATATTTATATGTTCATACAGATGGCGGTGCAGATATTTCCATGTTCATACAGATAGCGGTGTAGTTATTTCCATGTGTAAAGAGATAGCTGTGTAGATATTTAAATGTATATGCAGATAGCAGTGTTGATATTTCCATTTTCATGCAGATAGCGGTGTAGATATTTCCATGTTCAAACAGAAAGCGGTGTAGATATTTCCATGTTCATACAGATTGCGGTGCTGATATTTCCTTGTTTATACAGGCAGCGGTGTAGATATTTCCATGTTTATACAGATAGCGGTTTAGATATTTCCTTCTTAATACAGATGGCGGCGTAGATATTTATATGCTCATACAGATGGCGGTGTAGATATTTCCATGTTTATACAGATAGCAGTGTAGATATCTCCATCTTAATACAGATGGCGGTGTAGATATTTATATGTTCATACAGATGGCGGTGCAGATATTTCCATGTACATACAGATGGCGGTGTAGATATTTCCATGTTCATACAGATAGCGGTGTAGTTATTTCCATGTGTAAAGATATAGCTGTGTAGATATTTCCATTTTCATGCAGGTAGCGGTGTATATATTTCCATCTTCAAACAGATAGCGGTGTGGATATTTCCATGTTCATACAGATAGCGGTGAAGATGTATGCATGTTTACACAGATAGCGGTGTAGATATTTCCATGTTCGTCCAGATGGCTGTGTAGATATATCCATGTTCATACAGATAGCGGTGTAGCTATTTCCATGTTCATATAGATAGCGGTGTAGTTATTTCCATGTGTAAAGAGATAGCTGTGTAGATATTTCCATGTATATGCAGATAGCTGTGTATATATTTCCATTTTCATGCAGATAGCGGTTTAGATATTTCCATGTTTAATCAGATAGCGGTGTAGATATTTCCGTGTTCATACCGATAGCGGTGTAGATATTTCCATGTTCAAACAGACAGCGGTGTAGATATTTCCATGTTCATACAGATAGCGGTGTAGATATTACCATGTTCATACAGATAGCGGTGTAGATACTTCCATGTTCATACTGATAGAGGGGCTGATATTTCCATGTTCATACAGATAGCGGTGCTGATATTTCCATGTTTATACAGATAGCGGTGTAGATATTTCCATGTATATACAGATAGCGGTGTAAATATTTCCATGTTTATACAGATAGCGTTGTAGATATCTCCTTCTTAATGCAGATGGCGGTGTAGATATTTATATGTTCATACAGATGGCGGTGCTGATATTTCCATTTTCCTACAGATGGCGGTGTAGATATTTCCATGTTTATATAGATAGCGGTGTAGTTATTTCCATCTGTAAAGAGATAGCTGCGTAGATATTTCCATGTATATGCAGATAGCTGAGTAGATATTTCCATTTTCATGCAGATAGCGTTGTAGATATTTCCATGTTCAGATAGCGGTGTAGATATTTCCATGTTCATACAGATAGCGGTGCTGATATTTCCATGTTTATTCAGGTAGCGGTGTAGATATTTCCATGTTTATACAGATTGCGGTGTAGATATTTCCATGTTTGTACAGATAGCGGTGTAGATATTTCCAAGTTTATACAGATAGCGGTGTAGTTATCTCCATCCTAATATAGATGGCGGTGTAGATATTTATATGTTCATACAGATGGCGGTGCAGATATTTCCATGTTCATACAGATGGCGGTGTAGATATTTGTATGTTTATAGAGATAGCGCTGTAGTTATTTCCATGCGTAAAGAGATAGCTTTGTAGATATTTCCATGTATATGCAGATCGCTGTGTAGGTATTTCCACTTTCATGCAGATAGCGGTGTAGATATTTCCATGTTCAAACAGATAGCGGTGTAGATATTTCCATGTTCATACAGATAGCAGTGTAGATATTTCCATGTTTATATAGATAGCGGTGAAGATGTATGCATGTTTACACAGATAGCGTTGTAGATATTTCCATCTTCATACAGATAGCGGTGTAGATATTTCCATGTTCATCCACATGGCTGTGTAGATATATCCATGTTCATACAGATGGCGGTGAAGATATTTCCATGTTCATACAGATAGCGGTGTAGTTATTTCCACATGTAAAGAGATAGCTGTGTAGATATTTCCATGTATATGCAGATAGCTGTGTAGATATTTCCATTTTCATGCAGATAGCAGTTTAGATATTTCCATGTTCAAACAGATAGCGGTGTAGATATTTCCATGTTCATACAGATAGCGGTGTAGATATTTCCATGGTTATACAGATAGTGGTGAAGGTGTATGTATGTTTACACAGATAGCGGTGTAGATATTTCCATGTTCATACAGATAGCGGTGCTGATATTTCCATGTTTGTACAGGTAGCGGTGTAGTTATTTCCATGTTTATACAGATTGCGGTGTAGATATTTCCATGTTTATACAGATAGCGGTGTAGATATTTCCAAGTTTATACAGATAGTGGTGTAGATATCTCCATCTTAATATAGATGGCGGTGTAGATATTTAAATGTTCATACAGATGGCGGTGCAGATATTTCCATGTTCATACAGATGGCAGTGTAGCTATTTCCATGTTTACAGAGATAGCGCTGTACTTATTTCCATGTGTAAAGAGATAGCTTTGTAGATATTTCCATGTATATGCAGATCGCTGTGTAGATATTTCCATTTTCATGCAGATAGCAGTGTAGATATTTCCATGTTCAAACAGATAGCGGTGTCGATATTTCCATGTTCATACAGATAGCAGTGTAGATATTTCCATGTTTTTACAGATAGCGGTGAAGATGTATGCATGTTTACACAGATAGCGGTGTAGATATTTCCATGTTCATACAGATAGCGGTGTAGATATTTCCATGTTCATCCAGATGGCTGTGTAGATATATCCATGTTCATAAAGATGGCGGTGAAGATATTTCCATGTTCATACAGATAGCGGTGTAGTTATTTCCATGTGTAAAGAGATAGCTGTGTAGATATTTCCATGTATATGCAGATAGCTGTGTATATATTTCCATTTTCATGCAGATAGCGGTTTAGATATTTCCATGTTTAAACAGATAGCGGTGTAGATATTTCCGTGTTCATACAGATAGCGGTGTAGATATTTCCATGTTCAAACAGATAGCGGTGTAGATATTTCCGTGTTCATACAGATAGCGGAGTATATATTTCCATGTTCATACAGATAGCGGTGTAGATACTTCCATGTTCATACAGATAGAGGGGCTGATATTTCCATGTTCATACAGATAGCGGTGCTGATATTTCCATGTTTATACAGATAGCGGTGTAGATATTTCCATGTTTATACAGATAGCGGTGTAGATATTTCCATTTTTATACAGATAGCGGTGTAGGTATCTCCATCTTAATACAGATGGCGGTGTAGATATTTATGTGTTCATACAGATGGCGGTGCAGATATTTCCATGTTCATACAGATAGCGGTGTAGTTATTTCCATGTTTATAGATATAGCGGTGTAGTTATTTCCATGTGTTAAGAGATAGCTGTGTAGATATTTCCATGTATTTGCAGATAGCTGTGTAGATATTTCCATTTTCATGCAGACAGCGGTGTAGATATTTCCATGTTTAAACAGATAGCGGTATAGATATTTCCGTGTTCATACAGATAGCGGTGTAGATATTTCCATGTTCAAACAGATAGCTGTGTAGATATTTCCATGTATATGCAGATAGCTGTGTAGATATTTCTATTTTCATGCAGATAGCGGTTTAGATATTTCCATGTTCGTACAGATAGCGGTGTAGATATTTCCATGTTCATACAGATGGCCTTGTAGACATTTCCATGTTTATACAGACAGCGGTGAAGATGTATGCATGTTTACACAGATAGCGGTGTAGATATTCCCATGTTCATACAGATAGCGGTGTAGATATTTCAATGTTCATACAGATAGCGGTTTAGATATTTCCTTCTTAATACAGATGGCGGTGTAGACATTTATATGTTCATACAGATGGCGGTGCAGATATTTCCATGTTCATACAGATTGCGCTGTAGATATTTCCATGTTTATAGAGATAGCGGTGTAGTTATTTCCATGTGTTAAGAGATAGCTGTGTAGATATTTCCATGTATTTGCAGATAGCTGTGTAGATATTTCCATTTTCATGCAGACAGCGGTGTATATATTTCCATGTTCAAACAGATAGCGGTGTTGATATTTCCATGTTCATACAGATAACGGTGTAGATATTTCCATGTTCATACAGATAGCGGTGTAGGTATTTCCATGTTCATACAGATGGCGGTGTAGATATTTCCATGTTCATACAGATGGCGGTGCTGATATTTCCATGTTTATACAGGTAGTGGTGTAGATATTTCCATGTTTATACAGATAGCGGTGTAGATATTTCCATGTTTATACAGATAGCGTTGTAGATAATTCCATTTTTATACAGAAAGCAGTGTAGATATCTCCATCTTAATACAGATTGCGGTGTAGATATTTATATGTTCATACAGATGGCGGTGCAGATATTTCCATGTTCATACAGATAGCGGTGTAGTTATTTCCATGTGTGAAGAGATAGCTGTGTAGATATTTAAATGTATATGCAGATAGCAGTGTAGATATTTCCATTTTCATGCAGATAGCGATGTAGATATTTCCATGTTCATACAGATAGCGGTGTAGATATTTCCATGTTTATACAGATAGCGGTGAAGATCTATGCATGTTTACAGAGATAGCGGTGTAGATATTTCCATGTTCATCCAGATGGCTGTGTAGATATATCCATGTTCAAACAGATAGCGGTGTAGATATTTCCATGTTCATACAGATAGCGGTGTAGATATTTCCATGTTCATACAGATAGCGGTGTAGATATTTCCATGTTTATACAGATAGCGGTGAAGATCTATGCATGTTTACAGAGATAGCGGTGTAGATATTTCCATGTTCATCCAGATGACTGTGTAGATATATCCATGTTCATACAGATAGCGGTGTAGCTATTTCCATGTTCATACAGATAGCGGTGTAGATATTTCCATGTTCATACAGATAGCGGTGTAGATATTTCCATGTTCATACAGATAGCGGTGCTGATATTTCCTTGTTTATACAGGCAGCGGTGTAGATATTTCCATGTTTATACAGATAGCGGTTTAGATATTTCCTTCTTAATACAGATGGCGGCGTAGATATTTATATGTTCATACAGATGGCGGTGTAGATATTTCCATGTTTATACAGAGAGCAGTGTAGATATCTCCATCTTAATACAGATGGCGGTGTAGATATTTATATGTTCATACAGATGGCGGTGCAGATATTTCCATGTTCATACAGATGGCGGTGTAGATATTTCCATGTTTATAGAGATAGCGGAGTAGATATTTCCATGTTTATACAGATAGCAGTGGAGATATTTCTATCTAAATACAGATGGCGGTGTAGATATTTATATTTTCATACAGATGGCGGTGTAGATATTTATATGTTCGTACAGATGGCGGTGTAGATATTTCCATGTTTATACAGATAGCAGTGTAGGTATCTCCATCTTAATACAGATGGCGGTGTAGATATTTATATGTTCATACAGATGGCGGTGCAGATATTTCCATGTTCATACATATGGCGGTGTAGATATTTCCATGTTCATACAGATAGCGGTTTAGTTATTTCCATGTGTAAAGAGATAGCTGTGTAGATATTTAAATGTATATGCAGATAGCAGTGTAGATATTTCCATTTTCATGCAGATAGCGGTGTAGATATTTCCATGTTCAAACAGATAGCGGTGTAGATATTTCCATGTTCATACAGATACAGGTGTAGATATTTCCATGTTCATAGAGATAGCGGTGTAGATATTTCCATGTTCATACAGATAGCGGTGCTGATATTTCCATGTTTGTACAGGTAGCGGTGTAGATATTTCCATGTTCAAACAGATAGCGGTGTAGATATTTCCATGTTCATACAGATAGCGGTGTATATATTTCCATGTTCATACAGATAGCGGTGTAGATACTTCCATGTTCATACAGATAGAGGGGCTGATATTTCCATGTTCATACAGATAGCGGTGCTGATATTTCCATGTTTATACAGATAGCGGTGTAGATATTTCCATGTTTATACAGATAGCGGTGTAGATATTTCCATGTTTATACAGATAGCGGTGTAGGTATCTCCATCTTAATACAGATGGCGGTGTAGATATTTATGTGTTCATACAGATGGCGGTGCAGATATTTCCATGTTCATACAGATAGCGGTTTAGTTATTTCCATGTGTAAAGAGATAGCTTTGTAGATATTTCCATGTATATGCAGATAGCTGTGTAGATATTTCTATTTTCATGCAGTTAGCGGTTTAGATATTTCCTTGTTCGTACAGTTAGCGGTATAGATATTTCCATGTTCATACAGATAGCCTTGTAGACATTTCCATGTTTATACAGATAGCGGTGAAGATGTATGCATGTTTACACAGATAGCGGTGTAGATATTTCCATGTTCATACAGATAGCGGTGTAGATATTTCAATGTTCATACAGATAGCGGTTTAGATATTTCCTTCTTAGTACAGATGGCGGTGTAGATATTTATATGTTCATACAGATGGCAGTGCAGATATTTCCATGTTCATACAGATGGCGGTGTAGTTATTTCCATGTTTATAGAGATAGCGGTGTAGTTATTTCCATGTATTAAGAGATAGCTGTGTAGATATTTCCATGTATTTGCCGATAGCTGTGTAGATATTTCCATTTTCATGCAGACAGCGGTGTAGATATTTCCATGTTCAAACAGATAGCGGTGTAGATATTTCCATGTTCATACAGATAACGGTGTAGATATTTCCATGTTCAAACAGATAGCGGTGTAGATATTTCCATGTTCATACAGATGGCGGTGTAGATATTTCCATGTTCATACAGATGGCGGTGCTGATATTTCCATGTTTATACAGGTAGTGGTGTAGATATTTCCATGTTTATACAGATAGCGGTGTAGATATTTCCATGTTTATACAGATAGCGGTGTAGATAATTCCATGTTTATACAGATAGCAGTGTAGATATCTCCATCTTAATACAGATGGCGGTGTAGATATTTATATGTTCATACAGATGGCGGTGCAGATATTTCCATGTTCATACAGATAGCGGTGTAGTTATTTCCTTGTGTAAAGAGATAGCTGTGTAGATATTTAAATGTATATGAAGATTGCAGTGTAGATATTTCCATTTTCATGTAGATAGCGGTGTAGATATTTCCATGTTCAAACAGATAGCGGTGTAGATATTTCCATGTTCATACAGATATCGGTGTAGATATTTCCATGTTCATACAGATAGCGGTGTAGATATTTCCATGTTTATAGAGATAGCGGTGTAGGTATCTCCACCTTAATACAGATGGCGGTGTAGATATTTATGTGTTCATACAGATGGCGGTGCAGATGTTTCCATGTTCATACAGATAGCGGTGTAGTTATTTCCATGTGTAAAGAGATAGCTGTGTAGATATTTCCATGTATATGCAGATAGCTGTGTAGATATTTCTATTTTCATGCAGATAGCGGTTTAGATATTTCCATGTTCGTACAGATAGCGGTTTAGATATTTCCATGTTCATAGAGATAGCCTTGTAGACATTTCCATGTTTATACAGATAGCGGTGAAGATGTATGCATGTTAACACAGATAGCGGTGTAGATATTTCCATGTTCATACAGATAGCGGTGTAGATATTTCAAAGTTCATACAGATAGCGGTTTAGATATTTCCTTCTTAATACAGATGGCGGTGTAGATATTTATATGTTCATACAGATGGCGGTGCAGATATTTCCATGTTCATACAGATGGCGGTGTAGATATTTGCATGTTTATAGAGATAGCGGTGTAGTTATTTCCATGTGTTAAGAGATAGCTGTGTAGATATTTCCATGTATTTGCAGATAGCTGTGTAGATATTTCGATTTTCATGCAGACAGCGGTGTAGATATTTCCATGTTCAAACAGATAGCGGTGTAGATATTTCCATGTTCATACAGATAACGGTGTAGATATTTCCATGTTCATACAGATAGCGGTGTAGATATTTCCATGTTCATACAGATGGCGGTGTAGATATTTCCATGTTCATACAGATAGCGGTGCTGATATTTCCATGTTTATACAGGTAGTGGGGTAGATATTTCCATGTTTATACAGATAGCGGTGTAGATATTTCCATGTTTATACAGATAGCGGTGTAGATAATTCCATGTTTATACAGATAGCAGTGTAGATATCTCCATCTTAATACAGATGGCAGTGTAGATATTTATATGTTCATACAGATGGCGGTGCAGATATTTCCATGTTCATACAGATAGCGGTGCAGTTATTTCCATGTGTAAAGAGATAGCTGTATAGATATTTAAATGTATATGCAGATAGCAGTGTAGATATTTCCATTTTCATGCAGATAGCGGTGTAGATATTTCCATGTTCAAACAGATAGCGGTGTATATATTTCCATGTTCATACAGATATCGGTGTAGATATTTCCATGTTCATACAGATAGCGGTGTAGATATTTCCATGTTTATACAGAAAGAGGTGAAGATCTATGCATGTTTACAGAGATAGCGGTGTAGATATTTCCATGTTCATCCAGATGGCTGCGTAGATATATCCATGTTCATACAGATAGCGGTGTAGCTATTTCCATGTTCATACAGATAGCGGTGTAGATATTTCCATGTTCATACAGATAGCGGTGTAGATATTTCCATGTTCATACAGATAGCGGTGCTGATATTTCCTTGTTTATACAGGCAGCGGTGTAGATATTTCCATGTTTATACAGATAGCGGTTTAGATATTTCCTTCTTAATACAGATGGCGGCGTAGATATTTATATGCTCATACAGGTGACGGTGTAGATATTTCCATGTTTATACAGATAGCAGTGTAGATATCTCCATCTTAATACAGATGGCGGTGTATATATTTATATGTTCATACAGATGGCGGTGCAGATATTTCCATGTACATACAGATGGCGGTGTAGATATTTCCATGTTCATACAGATAGCAGTGTAGTTATTTCCATGTGTAAAGAGATAGCTGTGTAGATATTTCCATTTTCATGCATGTAGCGGTGTATATATTTCCATCTTCAAACAGATACCGGTGTGGATATTTCCATGTTCATACAGATAGCGGTGTAGATATTTCCATGTTTATTCAGATAGCGGTGAAGATGTATGCATGTTTACACAGATAGCGGTGTAGATATTTCCATGTTCGTCCAGATGGCTGTGTAGATATATCCATGTTCATACAGATAGCGGTGTAGCTATTTCCATGTTCATACAGATAGCGGTGTAGATATTTCCATGTTCATTCAGATAGCGGTTCTGATATTTCCATGTTCATACAGATGACTTTGTAGATATATCCATGTTCATACAGATGGCGGTAAAGATATTTCCATGTTCATACAGATAGCGGTGTAGATATATCCATGTTCATACAGATAGCGGTGTAGATATTTCCATGTTCATACCGATAGCGGTGCTGATATTTCCATGTTTATACAGGTAGCCGTGTAGATATTTCCATGTTTATGCAGATAGCTGTGTAGATATTTCCATGTTTATACAGATAGCGGTGTAGATATTTCCATCTTTATACTGATAGCGGTGTAGATATCTCCTTCTTAATACAGATGGAGGTGTAGATATTTATATATTCATACAGATGGCGGTGCAGATATTTCCATGTTCATACAGATGGCGGTGTAGATATTTCCATGTTTATAGAGATAGCGGAGTAGATATTTCCATGTTTATACAGATAGCAGTGGAGATATCTCTATCTAAATACAGATGGCGGTGTAGATATTTATATTATCATACAGATGGCGGTGTAGATATTTATATGTTCATACAGATGGCGGTGTAGATATTTCCATGTTTATACAGACAGCAGTGTAGGTATCTCCGTCTTAATACAGATGGCGGTGTAGATATTTATATGTTCATACAGATGGCGGTGCAGCTATTTCCATGTTCATACAGATGGCGGTGTAGATATTTCCATGTTCATACAGATAGTGGTTTAGTTATTTCCATGTGTAAAGAGATAGCTGTGTAGATATTTAAATGTATATGCAGATAGCAGTGTACATATTTCCATTTTCATGCAGATAGCGGTGTAGATATTTCCATGTTCAAACAGATAGCGGTGTAGATATTTCCATGTTCATACAGATACCGGTGTAGATATTTCCATGTTCATAGAGATAGCGGTGTAGATATTTCCATGTTCATACAGATAGCGGTGCTGATATTTCCATGTATGTACAGGTAGCGGTGTAGATATTTCCATGTTTATACAGATTGCGGTGTAGATATTTCCATGTTTATACAGATAGCGGTGTAGATATTTCCAAGTTTATACAGATAGAGGTGTAGATATCTCCATCTTAATATAGATGGCGGTGCAGATATTTAAATGTTCATACAGATGGCGGTGCAGATATTTCCATGTTCATACAGATGGCGGTGTAGCTATTTCCATGTTTATAGAGATAGCGCTGTACTTATTTCCATGTGTAAAGAGATAGCTTTGTAGATATTTCCATGTATATGCAGATAGCTGTGTAGATATTTCCATTTTCATGCAGATAGCCGTGTAGATATTTCCATGTTCAAACAGATAGCGGTGTAGATATTTCCATGTTCATACAGATAGCAGTGTAGATATTTCCATGTTTTTACAGTTAGCGGTGAAGGTGTATGCATGTTTACACAGATAGCGGTGTAGATATTTCCATGTTCATACAGGTAGCGGTGTAAATATTTCCATGTTCATCCAGATGGCTGTGTAGATATATCCATGTTCATACAGATGGCGGTGAAGATATTTCCATGTTCATACAGATAGCGGTGTAGTTATTTCCATGTGTAAAGAGATAGCTGTGTAGATATTTCCATGTATATGCAGATAGCTGTGTATATATTTCCATTTTCATGCAGATAGCGGTTTAGATATTTCCATGTTTAAACAGATAGCGGTGTAGATATTTCCGTGTTCATACAGATAGCGGTGTAGATATCTCCATGTTCAAACAGATAGCGGTGTAGATATTTCCATGTTCATACAGATAGCGGTGTAGATATTTCCATGTTCATACAGATAGCGGTGTAGATACTTCCATGTTCATACAGATAGAGGGGCTGATATTTCCATGTTCATACAGATAGCGGTGCTGATATTTCCATGTTTATACAGATATCGTTGTAGATATTTCCATGTTCATACAGATAGCGGTGTAGATATTTCCATTTTCATGCAGATAGCGGTGTAGATATTTCCATGTTCAAACAGATAGCGGTGTAGATATTTCCATGTTCATACAGATATCGGTGTAGATATTTCCATTTTCATGCAGATAGCGGTGTAGATATTTCCATGTTTATAGAGATAGCGGTGTAGGTATCTCCATCTTAATACAGTTGGCGGTGTAGATATTTATGTGTTCATACAGATGGCGGTGCAGATATTTCCATGTTCATACAGATAGCGGTGTAGTTATTTCCATGTGTAAAGAGATAGCTGTGTAGATATTTCCATGTATATGCAGATAGCTGTGTAGATATTTCTATTTTCATGCAGATAGTGGTTTAGATATTTCCATGTTCGTACAGATAGCGGTGTAGATATTTCCATGTTCATACAGATAGCCTTGTAGACATTTCCATGTTTATACAGATAGCGGTGAAGACGTATGCATGTTTACACAGATAGCGGTGTAGATATTTCCATGTTCATTCAGATAGCGGTGTAGATATTTCAATGTTCATACAGATAGCGGTTTAGATATTTCCTTCTTAATACAGATGGCGGTGTAGATATTTACATGTTCATACAGATGGCGGTGCAGATATTTCCATGTTCATACAGATGGCGGTGTAGATATTTGCATGTTTATAGAGATAGCGGTGTAGTTATTTCCATGTGTTAAGAGATAGCTGTGTAGATATTTCCATGTATTTGCAGATAGCTATGTAGATATTTCGATTTTCATGCAGACAGCGGTGTAGATATTTCCATGTTCAAACAGATAGCGGTGTAGATATTTCAATGTTCATACAGATAACGGTGTAGATATTTCCATGTTTATACAGATAGCGGTGTAGATATTTCCATGTTCATACAGATGGCGGTGTAGATATTTCCATGTTCATACAGATGGCGGTGCTGATATTTCCATGTTTATACAGGTAGTGGTGTAGATATTTCCATGTTTATACAGATAGCGGTGTAGATATTTCCATGTTTATACAGATAGCGGTGTAGATAATTCCATGTTTATACAGATAGCAGTGTAGATATCTCCATCTTAATACAGATGGCGGTGTAGATATTTATATGTTCATACAGATGGCGGTGCAGATATTTCCATGTTCATACAGATAGCGGTGTAGTTATTTCCATGTGTAAAGAGATAGCTGTGTAGATATTTAAATGTATATGCAGATAGCAGTGTAGATATTTCCATTTTCATGCAGATAGCGGTGTAGATATTTCCATGTTCAAACAGAAAGCGGTGTAGATATTTCCATGTTCATACAGATTGCGGTGCTGATATTTCCTTGTTTATACAGGCAGCGGTGTAGATATTTCCATGTTTATACAGATAGCGGTTTAGATATTTCCTTCTTAATACAGATGGCGGCGTAGATATTTATATGCTCATACAGATGGCGGTGTAGATATTTCCATGTTTATACAGATAGCAGTGTAGATATCTCCATCTTAATACAGATGGCGGTGTAGATATTTATATGTTCATACAGATGGCGGTGCAGATATTTCCATGTACATACAGATGGCGGTGTAGATATTTCCATGTTCATACAGATAGCGGTGTAGTTATTTCCATGTGTAAAGATATAGCTGTGTAGATATTTCCATTTTCATGCAGGTAGCGGTGTATATATTTCCATCTTCAAACAGATAGCGGTGTGGATATTTCCATGTTCATACAGATAGCGGTGTAGATATTTCCATGTTTATTCAGATAGCGGTGAAGATGTATGCATGTTTACACAGATAGCGGTGTAGATATTTCCATGTTCGTCCAGATGGCTGTGTAGATATATCCATGTTCATACAGATAGCGGTGTAGCTATTTCCATGTTCATACAGATAGCGGTGTAGATATTTCCATGTTCATTCAGATAGCGGTTCTGATATTTCCATGTTCATACAGATGACTTTGTAGATATATCCATGTTCATACAGATGGCGGTAAAGATATTTCCATGTTCATACAGATAGCGGTGTAGATATATCCATGTTCATACAGATAGCGGTGTAGATATTTCCATGTTCATACCGATAGCGGTGCTGATATTTCCATGTTTATACAGGTAGCCGTGTAGATATTTCCATGTTTATGCAGATAGCTGTGTAGATATTTCCATGTTTATACAGATAGCGGTGTAGATATTTCCATCTTTATACTGATAGCGGTGTAGATATCTCCTTCTTAATACAGATGGCGGTGTAGATATTTATATGTTCATACAGATGGCGGTGCAGATATTTCCATGTTCATACAGATGGCGGTGTAGATATTTCCATGTTCATACAGGTAACGGTTTAGTTATTTCCATGTGTAAAGAGATAGAAGTGTACATATTTAAATGTTTATGCAGATAGCAATGTAGATATTTCCATTTTCATGCAGATAGTCGTGTAGATATTTCCATGTTCAAACAGATAGCGGTGTAGATATTTCCATGTTCATACAGATAGCGGTGCAGATATTTCCAGGTTCATAAAGATAGCCGTGTAGATATTTCCATGTTTATACAGATAGCGGTGAAGATGTATGCATGTTTACACAGATAGCGGTGTAGATATTTCCATGTTCGTCCAGATGGCTGTGTAGATATATCCATGTTCATACAGATAGCGGTGTAGCTATTTCCATGTTCATACAGATAGCGGTGTAGATATTTCCATGTTCATTCAGATAGCGGTTCTGATATTTCCATGTTCATACAGATGACTTTGTAGATATATCCATGTTCATACAGATTGCGGTAAAGATATTTCCATGTTCATACAGATAGCGGTGTAGATATATCCATGTTCATACAGATAGCGGTGTACCTATTTCCATGTTCATACAGATAGCGGTGTAGATATTTCCATGTTCATACAGATAGCGGTGAAGATATTTCCATGTTCATATAGATAGCGGTGCTGATATTTCAATGTTTATACATGTAGTGGTGTAGATATTTCCATGTTTATACAGATAGCGGTGTAGATATTTCCATGTTTATACAGATAGCGTTGTAGATATTTCCATGTTTATACAGATAGCAGAGGAGTTATCTCTATCTTAATACAGATGGTGGTGTAGATATTTATATTTTCATACAGATGGCGGTGCAGATATTTCCATGTTCATACAGATGGCGGTGTAGATATTTCCATGTTCATACAGGTAACGGTGTAGTTATTTCCATGTGTAAAGAGATAGCAGTGTACATATTTAAATGTATATGCAGATAGCAGTGTAGATATTTCCATTTTCATGCAGATAGTGGTGTAGATATTTCCATGTTCAAACAGATAGCGGTGTAGATATTTCTATGCTCATACAGATAGCGGTGTAGATATTTCCATGTTCATTCAGATAGCGGTTCTGATATTTCCATGTTTATACAGGCAGCATTGTAGATATTTCCATGTTTATACAGATAGCGGTTTAGATATTTCCTTCTTAATACAGATGGCGGCTTAGATATTTATATGTTCATACAGATGGCGGTGTAGATATTTCCATGTTTATACAGATAGTAGGGTAGATATCTCCATTTTAATACAGATGGCGGTGTAGATATTTATATGTTCATACAGATGGCGGTGCAGATATTTCCATGTTCATACAGATAGCGGTGTAGTTATTTCCATGTGTAAAGAGATAGCTGTGTAGATATTTCCATGTATATGCAGATAGCTGTGTAGATATTTCCATTTTCATGCAGATAGCGGTTTAGATATTTCCATGTTCAAACAGATAGCGGTGTAGATATTTCCATGTTCATACAGATAGCGGTGTAGATATTTCCATGTTTATACAGATAGCGGTGGAGGTGTATGCATGTTTACACAGATAGCGGTGTAGATATTTCCATGTTCAGATATCGGTGTAGATATTTCCATGTTCATTCAGATAGCGGTGCTGATAGTTCCATGTTTATACAGGTAGCGGTGTAGATATTTCCATGTTTATACAGATTGCGGTGTAGATATTTCCATGTTTATACAGATAGCGGTGTAGATATTTCCAAGTTTATACAGATAGCGGTGTAGATATCTCCATCTTAATATAGATGGCGGTGTAGATATTTATATGTTCATACAGATGGCGGTGCAGATATTTCCATGTTCATACAGATGGCGGTGTAGATATTTCCGTGATTATAGAGATAGCGCTGTAGTTATTTCCAAGTGTAAAGAGATAGCTTTATAGATATTTCCATGTATATGCAGATCGCTGTGTAGATATTTCCATTTTCATGCAGATAGTGGTGTAGATATTTCCATGTTCAAACAGATAGCGGTGTAGTTATTTCCATGTTCATACAGATAGCAGTGTAGATATTTCCATGTTTATATAGATAGCCGTGAAGATGTATGCATGTTTACACAGATAGCGTTGTAGATATTTCCATCTTCATACAGATAGCGGTGTAGATATTTCCATGTTCATCCAGATGGCTGTGTAGATATATCCATGTTCATACAGATGGTGGTGAAGATATTTCCATGTTCATACAGATAGCGGTGTAGTTATTTCCACGTGTAAAGAGATAGCTGTGTAGATATTTCCATGTATATGCAGATAGCTGTGTAGATATTTCCATTTTCATGCAGATAGCGCTTTAGATATTTCCATGTTCAAACAGATAGCGGTGTAGATATTTCCATGTTCATACAGATAGCGGCGTAGATATTTCCATGGTTATACAGATAGCGGTGAAGGTGTATGCATGTTTACACAGAAAGCGGTGTAGATATTTCCATGTTCATACAGATCGCGGTGTTGATATTTCCATGTTCATCCAGATGGCTGTGTAGCCATATCCATTTTCATACAGATGGCGGTGAAGATATTTCCATGTTCATACAGATAGCGGTGTAGATATTTCCATGTTCATACAGATAGCGGTGTAGATATTTCCATGTTCATACAGATGGCTGTTTAGGTATATCCATGTTCATACAGATGGCGGTAAAGATATTTCCATGTTCATACAGATAGCGGTGTAGATATTTCCAGGTTCATACAGATAGCGGTGCTGATATTTCAAGGTGTAAAGAGATAGCTGTGTAGATATTTCCATTTTCATGCAGATAGCTGTGTATATATTTCCATCTTCAAACAGATAGCGGTGTAGATATTTCCATGTTCATAGAGATAGTGGTGTAGATATTTCCATGTTTATACAGATAGCGGTGAAGATGTATGCATGTTTACACAGATAGCAGTGTAGAGATTTCCATGTTCATCCAGAGGGCTGTGTAGATATATCCATGTTCATACAGATAGCGGTGTAGATATTTCCATGTTCATACAGATAGCGATGTACATATTTCCATGTTCATACAGATAGCGGTGCTGATATTTCCATGTTTATACAGGTAGCGGTGTAGATATTTCCATGATTATACAGATAGCGGTGTAGATATTTCCATGTTTATACAGATAGCGGTGTTGATATTTCCATGTTTATACAGATAGCTGTGTAGATATCTCCATCTTAATACAGATGGCGGTGTAGATATTTATATGTTCATACAGATGGCGTTGTAGATATTTCCATGTTCATCCAGATGGCTCTGTAGATATATCCATGTTCCTACAGATGGCAGTGAAGATATTTCCATGTTCACACAGATAGCGGTGTATATATATCCATGTTCATACAGATAGCGGTGTAGATATTTCCATGTTCATACAGATAGCGGTGTAGCTATTTCCATGTTCATACAGATAGCGGTGTAGATATTTCCATGTTCATACAGATAGCGGTGCTGATATTTCCATGTTTATACAGGTAGCTGTGTAGATATTTCCATGTTTATACAGATAGCGGTATAGATGTTTCCATGTTTATACAGATAGCGGTGTAGATATTTCCATGTTTATACAGATAGCGGTGTAGATATCTCCATCTTAATACAGATGGCGGTGTAGATATTTATATGTTCATACAGATGGCGGTGCAGATATTTCCATGTTCATAAAGATGGCGGTGTAGATATTTCCATGTTCATACAGATAGCGGTGTAGTTATTTCCATGTGTAAAGAGATAGCTGTGTAGTTATTTCCATGTATATGCAGATAGCAGTGTAGATATTTCCATTTTCATGCAGATAGCTGTGTAGATATTTCCATGTTCAAACAGATAGCGGTGTAGATATTTCCATGTTCATACAGATAGCGGTGCAGATATTTCCATGTTCATACAGGTAGCGGTGTAGATATTTCCATGTTCAAACAGATAGCTGTGTAGATATTTCCACGTATATGCAGATAGCTGTGTAGATATTTCTATTTTCATGCAGATAGCGGTTTAGATATTTCCATGTTCGTACAGATAGCGGTGTAGATATTTCCATGTTCATACAGATGGCCTTGTAGACATTTCCATGTTTATACAGATAGCGGTGAAGATGTATGCATGTTTACACAGATAGCGGTGTAGATATTCCCATGTTCATACAGATAGCGGTGTAGATATTTCAATGTTCATACAGATAGCGGTTTAGATATTTCCTTCTTAATACAGATGGCGGTGTAGATATTTATATGTTCATACAGATGGCGGTGCAGATATTTCCATGTTCATACAGATTGCGGTGTAGATAATTCCATGTTTATAGAGATAGCGGTGTAGTTATTTCCATGTGTTAAGAGATAGCTGTGTAGATATTTCCATGTATTTGTAGATAGCTGTGTAGATATTTCCATTTTCATGCAGACAGCGGTGTATATATTTCCATGTTCAAACAGATAGCGGTGTAGATATTTCCATGTTCATACAGATAACGGTGTAGATATTTCCATGTTCATACAGATAGCGGTGTAGGTATTTCCATGTTCATACAGATAGCGGTGCTGATATTTCCATGTTTGTACAGGTAGCGGTGTAGTTATTTCCATGTTTATACAGATTGCGGTGTAGATATTTCCATCTTTATACAGATAGCGGTGTAGATATTTCCATGTTTATACAGATAGCGGTGTTGATATTTCCATGTTTATACAGATAGCGGTGTAGATATCTCCACCTTAATACTGATGGCGGTGTAGATATTTATATGTTCATACAGATGGCGTTGTAGATATTTCCATGTTCATCCAGATGGCTCTGTAGATATATCCATGTTCGTACAGATGGCGGTGAAGATATTTCCATGTTCATACAGATAGCGGTGTATATATATCCATGTTCATACAGATAGCGGTGTAGATATTTCCATGTTCATACAGATAGCGGTGTAGCTATTTCCATGTTCATACAGATAGCGGTGTAGATATTTCCATGTTCATACAGATAGCGGTGCTGATATTTCCATGTTTATACAGGTAGCTGTGTAGATATTTCCATGTTTATACAGATAGCGGTGTAGATGTTTCCATGTTTATACAGATAGCGGTGTAGATATTTCCATGTTTATACAGATAGCGGTGTAGATATCTCCATCTTAATACAGATGGCGGTGTAGATATTTATATGTTCATACAGATGGCGGTGCAGATATTTCCATGTTCATAAAGATGGCGGTGTAGATATTTCCATGTTCATACAGATAGCGGTGTAGTTATTTCCATGTGTAAAGAGATAGCTGTGTAGTTATTTCCATGTATATGCAGATAGCAGTGTAGATATTTCCATTTTCATGCAGATAGCTGTGTAGATATTTCCATGTTCAAACAGATAGCGGTGTAGATATTTCCATGTTCATACAGATAGCGGTGCAGATATTTCCATGTTCATACAGGTAGCGGTGTAGATATTTCCATGTTCAAACAGATAGCTGTGTAGATATTTCCATGTATATGCAGATAGCTGTGTAGATATTTCTATTTTCATGCAGATAGCGGTTTAGATATTTCCATGTTCGTACAGATAGCGGTGTAGATATTTCCATGTTCATACAGATGGCCTTGTAGACATTTCCATGTTTATACAGATAGCGGTGAAGATGTATGCATGTTTACACAGATAGCGGTGTAGATATTCCCAAGTTCATACAGATAGCGGTGTAGATATTTCAATGTTCATACAGATAGCGTTTTAGATATTTCCTTCTTAATACAGATGGCGGTGTAGATATTTATATGTTCATACAGATGGCGGTGCAGATATTTCCATGTTCATACAGATTGCGGTGTAGATAATTCCATGTTTATAGAGATAGCGGTGTAGTTATTTCCATGTGTTAAGAGATAGCTGTGTAGATATTTCCATGTATTTGCAGATAGCTGTGTAGATATTTCCATTTTCATGCAGACAGCGGTGTATATATTTCCATGTTCAAACAGATAGCGGTGTAGATATTTCCATGTTCATACAGATAACGGTGTAGATATTTCCATGTTCATACAGATAGCGGTGTAGGTATTTCCATGTTCATACAGATGGCGGTGTAGATATTTCCATGTTCATACAGATGGCGGTGCTGATATTTCCATGTTTATACAGGTAGTGGTGTAGATATTTCCATGTTTATACAGATAGCGGTGTAGATATTTCCATGTTTATACAGATAGCGGTGTAGATAATTCCATGTTTATACAGATAGCGGTGTAGATATCTCCATCTTAATACAGATGGCGGTGTAGATATTTATATGTTCATACAGATGGCGGTGCAGATATTTCCATGTTCATTCAGATAGCGGTGTAGTTATTTCCATGTGTAAAGAGATAGCTGTGTAGATATTTAAATGTATATGCAGATAGCAGTGTAGATATTTCCATTTTCATGTAGATAGCGGTGTAGATATTTCCATGTTCAAACAGATAGCGGTGTAGATATTTCCATGTTCATACAGATAGCGGTGTAGTTATTTCCATGTTCATACAGATAGCAGTGTAGATATTTCCATGTTTATATAGATAGCGGTGAAGATGTATGCATGTTTACACAGATAGCGTTGTAGATATTTCCATCTTCATACAGATAGCGGTGTAGATATTTCCATGTTCATCCAGATGGCTGTGTAGATATATCCATGTTCATACAGATGGTGGTGAAGATATTTCCGTGTTCATACAGATAGCGGTGTAGTTATTTCCGCGTGTAAAGAGATAGCTGTGTAGATATTTCCATGTATATGCAGATAGCTGTGTAGATATTTCCATTTTCATGCAGATAGCGCTTTAGATATTTCCATGTTCAAACAGATAGCGGTGTAGATATTTCCATGTTCATACAGATAGCGGCGTAGATATTTCCATGGTTATACAGATAGCGGTGAAGTTGTATGCATGTTTACACAGAAAGCGGTGTAGATATTTCCATGTTCATACAGATCGCGGTGTAGATATTTCCATGTTCATCCAGATGGCTGTGTAGCCATATCCATTTTCATACAGATGGCGGTGAAGATATTTCCATGTTCATACAGATAGCGGTGTAGATATTTCCATGTTCATACAGATAGCGGTGTAGATATTTCCATGTTCATACAGATGGCTGTGTAGGTATATCCATGTTCATACAGATGGCGGTAAAGATATTTCCATGTTCATACAGATAGCGGTGTAGATATTTCCATGTTCATACAGATAGCGGTGCTGATATTTCAAGGTGTAAAGAGATAGCTGTGTAGATATTTCCATTTTCATGCAGATAGCTGTGTATATATTTCCATCTTCAAACAGATAGCGGTGTAGATATTTCCATGTTCATAGAGATAGTGGTGTAGATATTTCCATGTTTATACAGATAGCGGTGAAGATGTATGCATGTTTACACAGATAGCAGTGTAGAGATTTCCATGTTCATCCAGAGGGCTGTGTAGATATATCCATGTTCATACAGATAGCGGTGTAGATATTTCCATGTTCATACAGATAGCGATGTACATATTTCCATGTTCATACAGATAGCGGTGCTGATATTTCCATGTTTATACAGGTAGCGGTGTAGATATTTCCATGATTATACAGATAGCGGTGTAGATATTTCCATGTTTATACAGATAGCGGTGTTGATATTTCCATGTTTATACAGATAGCGGTGTAGATATCTCCATCTTAATACAGATGGCGGTGTAGATATTTATATGTTCATACAGATGGCGTTGTAGATATTTCCATGTTCATCCAGATGGCTCTGTAGATATATCCATGTTCGTACAGATGGCGGTGAAGATATTTCCATGTTCATACAGATAGCGGTGTATATATATCCATGTTCATACAGATAGCGGTGTAGATATTTCCATGTTCATACAGATAGCGGTGTAGCTATTTCCATGTTCATACAGATAGCGGTGTAGATATTTCCATGTTCATACAGATAGCGGTGCTGATATTTCCATGTTTATACAGGTAGCTGTGCAGATATTTCCATGTTTATACAGATAGCGGTGTAGATGTTTCCATGTTTATACAGATAGCGGTGTAGATATTTCCATGTTTATACAGATAGCTGTGTAGATATCTCCATCTTAATACAGATGGCGGTGTAGATATTTATATGTTCATACAGATGGCGGTGCAGATATTTCCATGTTCATAAAGATGGCGGTGTAGATATTTCCATGTTCATACAGATAGCGGTGTAGTTATTTCCATGTGTAAAGAGATAGCTGTGTAGTTATTTCCATGTATATGCAGATAGCAGTGTAGATATTTCCATTTTCATGCAGATAGCTGTGTAGATATTTCCATGTTCAAACAGATAGCGGTGTAGATATTTCCATGTTCATACAGATAGCGGTGCAGATATTTCCATGTTCATACAGGTAGCGGTGAAGATATTTCCATGTTCAAACAGATAGCTGTGTAGATATTTCCATGTATATGCAGATAGCTGTGTAGATATTTCTATTTTCATGCAGATAGCGGTTTAGATATTTCCATGTTCGTACAGATAGCGGTGTAGATATTTCCATGTTCATACAGATGGCCTTGTAGACATTTCCATGTTTATACAGATAGCGGTGAAGATGTATGCATGTTTACACAGATAGCGGTGTAGATATTCCCATGTTCATACAGATAGCGGTTTAGATATTTCAATGTTCATACAGATAGCGGTTTAGATATTTCCTTCTTAATACAGATGGCGGTGTAGATATTTATATGTTCATACAGATGGCGGTGCAGATATTTCTATGTTCATACAGATTGCGGTGTAGATAATTCCATGTTTATAGAGATAGCGGTGTAGTTATTTCCATGTGTTAAGAGATAGCTGTGTAGATATTTCCATGTATTTGCAGATAGCTGTGTAGATATTTCCATTTTCATGCATACAGCGGTGTATATATTTCCATGTTCAAACAGATAGCGGTGTAGATATTTCCATTTTCATACAGATAACGGTGTAGATATTTCCATGTTCATACAGATAGCGGTGTAGGTATTTCCATGTTCATACAGATGGCGGTGTAGATATTTCCATGTTCATACAGATGGCGGTGCTGATATTTCCATGTTTATACAGGTAGTGATGTAGATATTTCCATGTTTATACAGATAGCGGTGTAGATATTTCCATGTTTATACAGATAGCGGGGTAGATAATTCCATGTTTATACAGATAGCGGTGTAGATATCTCCATCTTAATACAGATGGCGGTGTAGATATTTATATGTTCATACAGATGGCGGTGCAGATATTTCCATGTTCATTCAGATAGCGGTGTAGTTATTTCCATGTGTAAAGAGATAGCTGTGTAGATATTTAAATGTATATGCAGATAGCAGTGTAGATATTTCCATTTTCATGCAGATAGCGGTGTAGATATTTCCATGTTCAAACAGATAGCGGTGTAGATATTTCCATGTTCATACAGATACCGGTGTAGATATTTCCATGTTCATAGAGATAGCGGTGTAGATATTTCCATGTTCATACAGATAACGGTGTAGATATTTCCATGTTCATACAGATAGCGGTGTAGATATTTCCATGTTCATACAGATGGCGGTGTAGATATTTCCATGTTCATACAGATGGCGGTGCTTATATTTCCATGTTTATACAGGTAGTGGTGTAGATATTTCCATGTTTATACAGATAGCGGTGTAGATATTTCCATGTTTATACAGATAGCGGTGTAGATAATTCCATGTTTATACAGATAGCGGTGTAGATATCTCCATCTTAACACAGATGGCGGTGTAGATATTTATATGTTCATACAGATGGCGGTGCAGATATTTCCATGTTCATACAGATAGCGGTGTAGTTATTTCCATGTGTAAAGAGATAGCTGTGTAGATATTTAAATGTATATGCAGATAGCAGTGTAGATATTTCCATTTTCATGCAGATAGCGGTGTAGATATTTCCATGTTCAAACAGATAGCGGTGTAGATATTTCCATGTTCATACTGATAGCGGTGTAGATATTTCCATCTTCATACAGATAGCGGTGTAGATATTTCCATGTTTATACAGATAGCGGTGAAGATCTATGCATGTTTACAGAGATAGCGGTGTAGATATTTCCATGTTCATCCAGATGGCTGTGTAGATATATCCATGTTCATACAGATAGCGGTGTAGCTATTTCCATGTTCATACAGATAGCGGTGTAGATATTTCCATGTTCATATAGATAGCGGTGTAGATATTTCCATGTTCATACAGATAGCGGTGCTGATATTTCCTTGTTTATACAGGCAGCGGTGTAGATATTTCCATGTTTATACAGATAGCGGTTTAGATATTTCCTTCTTAATACAGATGGCGGCGTAGATATTTATATGTTCATACAGATCGCGGTGTAGATATTTCCATGTTTATACAGATAGCAGTGTAGATATCTCCATCTTATTACAGATGGCGGTGTAGATATTTATATGTTCATACAGATGGCGGTGCAGATATTTCCATGTTCATACAGATGGCGGTGTACATATTTCCATGTTTATAGAGATAGCGGAGTAGATATTTCCATGTTTATACAGATAGCAGTGGAGATATCTCTAAGTACAGATGGCGGTGTAGATATTTATATTTTCATACAGATGGCGGTGTAGATATTTATATGTTCGTACAGATGGCGGTGTAGATATTTCCATGTTTATACAGATAGCAGTGTAGGTATCTCCATCTTAATACAGATGGCGGTGTAGATATTTATATGTTCATACAGACTGCGGTGCAGATATTTCCATGTTCATACAGATGGCGGTTTAGACATTTCCATGTTCATACAGATAGCGGTTTAGTTATTTCCATGTGTAAAGAGATAGCTGTGTAGATATTTAAATGTATATGCAGATAGCAGTGTAGATATTTCCATTTTCATGCAGATTGCGGTGTAGATATTTCCATGTTCTAACAGATAGCGATGTAGATATTTCCATGTTCATACAGATACCGGTGTAGATATTTGCATGTTCATAGAGATAGCGGTGTAGATATTTCCATGTTCATACAGATAGCGGTGCTGATATTTCCATGTTTGTACAGGTAGCGGTGTAGATATTTCCATGTTTATACAGATTGCGGTGTAGATATTTCCATGTTTATACAGATAGCGGTGTAGATATTTCCAAGTTTATACAGATAGAGGTGTAGATATCTCCATCTTAATATAGATGGCGGTGTAGATATTTAAATGTTCATACAGATGGCGGTGCAGATATTTCCATGTTCATACAGATGGCGGTGTAGCTATTTCCATGTTTATAGAGATAGCGCTGTACTTATTTCCATGTGTAAAGAGATAGCTTTGTAGATATTTCCATGTATATGCAGATAGCTGTGTAGATATTTCCATTTTCATGCAGATAGCCGTGTAGATATTTCCATGTTCAAACAGATAGCGGTGTAGTTATTTCCATGTTCATACAGATAGCAGTGTAGATATTTCCATGTTTTTACAGATAGCGGTGAAGATGTATGCATGTTTACACAGATAGCGGTGTAGATATTTCCATGTTCATACAGATAGCGGTGTAGATATTTCCATGTTCTTCCAGATGGCTGTGTAGATATATCCATGTTCATACAGATGGCGGTGAAGATATTTCCATGTTCATATAGATAGCGGTGTAGTTATTTCCACGTGTAAAGAGATAGCTGTGTAGATATTTCCATGTATATGCAGATAGCTGTGTATATATTTCTATTTTCATGCAGATAGCGGTTTAGATATTTCCATGTTTAAACAGATAGCGGTGTAGATATTTCCGTGTTCATACAGATAGCGGTGTAGATATTTCCATGTTCATACAGATAGCGGTGTAGATACTTCCATGTTCATACAGATAGAGGGGCTGATATTTCCATGTTCATACAGATAGCGGTGCTGATGTTTCCATGTTTATACAGATAGCGGTGTAGATATTTCCATGTTTATACAGATAGCGGTGTAAATATTTCCATGTTTATACAGATAGCGTTGTAGATATCTCCTTCTTAATGCAGATGGCGGTGTAGATATTTATATGTTCATACAGATGGCGGTGCCGATATTTCCATGTTCCTACAGATGGCGGTGTAGATATTTCCATGTTTATAGAGATAGCGGTGTAGTTATTTCCATGTGTAAAGAGATAGCTGCGTAGATATTTCCATGTATATGCAGATAGCTGTGTAGATATTTCCATTTTCATGCAGATAGCGTTGTAGATATTTCCATGTTCAGATAGCGGTGTAGATATTTCCATGTTCATACACATAGCGGTGCTGATATTTCCATGTTTATACAGGTAGCGGTGTAGATATTTCCATGTTTATACAGATTGCAGTGTAGATATTTCCATGTTTGTACAGATAGCGGTGTAGATACTTCCAAGTTTATACAGATAGCGGTGTAGTTATCTCCATCCTAATATAGATGGCGGTGTAGATATTTATATGTTCATACAGATGGCGGTGCAGATATTTCCATGTTCATACAGATGGCGGTGTAGATATTTGTATGTTTATAGAGATAGCGCTGTAGTTATTTCCATGTGTAAAGAGATAGCTTTGTAGATATTTCCATGTATATGCAGATCGCTGTGTAGATATTTCCATGTATATGCAGATAGCTGTGTATATATTTCCATTTTCATGCAGATAGCGGTTTAGATATTTCCATGTTTAAACAGATAGCGGTGTAGATATTTCCGTGTTCATACAGATAGCGGTGTGGATATTTCCATGTTCAAACAGATAGCGGTGTAGATATTTCCATGTTCATACAGATAGCGGTGTAGATACTTCCATGTTCATACAGATAGAGGGGCTGATATTTCCATGTTCATACAGATAGTGGTGCTGATATTTCCATGTTTATACAGATAGCGGTGTAGATATTTCCATGTTTATACAGATAGCGGTGTAAATATTTCCATGTTTATACAGATAGCGTTGTAGATATCTCCTTCTTAATGCAGATGGCGGTGTAGATATTTATATGTTCATACAGATGGCGGTGCCGATATTTCCATGTTCCTACAGATGGCAGTGTAGATATTTCCATGTTTATAGAGATAGCGGTGTAGTTATTTCCATGTGTAAAGAGATAGCTGCGTAGATATTTCCATGTTTATGCAGATAGCTGTGTAGATATTTCCATTTTCATGCAGATAGCGTTGTAGATATTTCCATGTTCAGATAGCGGTGTAGATATTTCCATGTTCATACAGATAGCGGTGCTGATATTTCCATGTTTATACAGGTAGCGGTGTAGATATTTCCATGTTTATACAGATTGCGGTGTAGATATTTCCATGTTTGTACAGATAGCGGTGTAGATATTTCCAAGTTTATACAGATAGCGGTGTAGTTATCTCCATCCTAATATAGAAGGCGGTGTAGATATTTATATGTTCATACATATGGCGGTGCAGATATTTCCATGTTCATACAGATGGCGGTGTAGATATTTGTATGTTTATAGAGATAGCGCTGTAGTTATTTCCATGTGTAAAGAGATAGCTTTGTAGATATTTCCATGTATATGCAGATCGCTGTGTAGATATTTCCACTTTCATGCAGATAGCGGTGTAGATATTTCCATGTTCAAACAGATAGCGGTGTAGATATTTCCATGTTCATACAGATAGCAGTGTAGATATTTCCATGTTTATATAGATAGCAGTGAAGATGTATGCATGTTTACACAGATAGCGTTGTAGATATTTCCATCTTCATACAGATAGCGGTGTAGATATTTCCATGTTCATCCACATGGCTGTGTAGATATATCCATGTTCATACAGATGGCGGTGAAGATATTTCCATGTTCATACAGATAGCGGTGTAGTTATTTCCACATGTAAAGAGATAGCTGTGTAGATATTTCCATGTATATGCAGATAGCTGTGTAGATATTTCCATTTTCATGCAGATAGCAGTTTAGATATTTCCATGTTCAAACAGATAGCGGTGTAGATATTTCCATGTTCATACAGATAGCGGTGTAGATATTTCCATGGATATACAGATAGCGGTGAAGGTGTATGCATGTTTACACAGATAGCGGTGTAGATATTTCCATGTTCATACAGATAGCGGTGCTGATATTTCCATGTTTGTACAGGTAGCGGTGTAGTTATTTCCATGTTTATACAGATTGCGGTGTAGATATTTCCATGTTTATACAGATAGCGGTGTAGATATTTCCAAGTTTATACAGATAGTGGTGTAGATATCTCCATCTTAATATAGATGGCGGTGTAGATATTTAAATGTTCATACAGATGGCGGTGCAGATATTTCCATGTTCATACAGATGGCGGTGTAGATATTTCCATGTTCATACAGATAGCGGTTTAGTTATTTCCATGTGTAAAGAGATAGCTGTGTAGATATTTAAATGTATATGCAGATAGCAGTGTAGATATTTCCATTTTCATGCAGATAGCGGTGTAGATATTTCCATCTTCAAACAGATAGCGGTGTAGATATTTCCATGTTCATACAGATACCGGTGTAGATATTTCCATGTTCATAGAGATAGCGGTGTAGATATTTCCAAGTTCATACAGATAGCGGTGCTGATATTTCCATGTTTGTACAGGTAGCGGTGTAGATATTTCCATGTTCAAACAGATAGCGGTGTAGATATTTCCATGTTCATACAGATAGCGGTGTAGATATTTCCATGTTCATACAGATAGCGGTGTAGATACTTCCATGTTCATACAGATAGAGGGGCTGATATTTCCATGTTCATACAGATAGCGGTGCTGATATTTCCTTGTTTATACAGGAAGCGGTGTAGATATTTCCATGTTTATACAGATAGCGGTGTAGGTATCTCCATCTTAATACAGATGGCGGTGTAGATATTTATGTGTTCATACAGATGGCGGTGCAGATATTTCCATGTTCATACAGATAGCGGTGTAGTTATTTCCATGTTTATAGAGATAGCGGTGTAGTTATTTCCATGTGTTAAGAGATAGCTGTGTAGATATTTCCATGTGTTTGCAGATAGCTGTGTAGATATTTCCATTTTCATGCAGACAGTGGTGTAGATACTTCCATGTTTAAACAGATAGCGGTGTAGATATTTCCGTGTTCATACAGTTAGCGGTGTAGATATTTCCATGTTCAAAAAGATAGCTGTGTAGATATTTCTATGTATATGCAGATAGCTGTGTAGATATTTCTATTTTCATGCAGATAGCGGTTTAGATATTTCCATGTTCGTACAGATAGCGGTGTAGATATTTCCATGTTCATACAGATAGCCTTGTAGACATTTCCATGTTTATACAGATAGCGGTGAAGATGTATGCATGTTTACACAGATAGCGGTGTAGATATTTCCATGTTCATACAGATAGCGGTGTAGATATTTCAATGTTCACACAGATAGCGGTTTAGATATTTCCTTCTTAATACAGATGGCGGTGTAGATATTTATATGTTCATACAGATGGCGGTGCAGATATTTCCATGTTCATACAGATGGCGGTGTAGATATTTCCATGTTTATAGAGATAGCGGTGTAGATATTTCCATGTGTTAAGAGATAGCTGTGTAGATATTTCCATGTATTTGCAGATAGCTGTGTAGATATTTCCATTTTCATGCAGACAGCGGTGTAGATATTTCCATGTTCAAACAGATAGCAGTGTAGATATTTCCATGTTCATACAGATAACGGTGTAGATATTTCCATGTCCATACAGATGGCGGTGTAGATATTTCCATGTTCATACAGATGGCGGTGATGATATTTCCATGTTTATACAGGTAGTGGTGTAGATATTTCCATGTTTATACAGATAGCGGTGTAGATATTTCCATGTTTATACAGATAGCGGTGTAGATAATTCCATGTTTATACAGATAGCAGTGTAGATATCTCCATCTTAATACAGATGGCGGTGTAGATATTTATATGTTCATACAGATGGCGGTGCAGATATTTCCATGTTCATACAGATAGCGGTGTAGTTATTTCCATGTGTAAAGAGATAGCTGTGTAGATATTTAAATGTATATGCAGATAGCAGTGTAGATAATTCCATTTTCATGAAGATAGCGGTTTAGATATTTCCATGTTCAAACAGATAGCGGTGTAGATATTTCCATGTTCATACAGATAGCGGTGTAGATATTTCCATGTTCATACAGATAGCGGTGTAGATATTTCCATGTTTATACAGATAGCGGTGAAGATCTATGCATGTTTACAGAGATAGCGGTGTAGATATTTCCATGTTCATCCAGATGGCTGTGTAGATATATCCATGTTCACACAGATAGCGGTGTAGCTATTTCCATGTTCATACAGATAGCGGTGTAGATATTTCCATGTTCATACAGATAGCGGTGTAGATATTTCCATGTTCATACAGATAGCGGTGCTGATATTTCCTTGTTTATACAGGCAGCGGTGTAGATATTTCCATGTTTATACAGATAGCGGTTTAGATATTTCCTTCTTAATACAGATGGCGGCGGAGATATTTATATGTTCATACAGATGGCGGTGTAGATATTTCCATGTTTATACAGATAGCAGTGTAGATATCTCCATCTTAATACAGATGGCGGTGTAGATATTTATATGTTCTTACAGATGGCGGTGCAGATATTTCCATGTTCATACAGATGGCGGTGTAGATATTTCCATGTTTATAGAGATAGCGGAGTAGATATTTCCATGTTTATACAGATAGCAGTGGAGATATCTCTATCTAAATACAGATGGCGGTGTAGATATTTATATTTTCATACAGATGGCGGTGTAGATATTTATATGTTCGTACAGATGGCGGTGTAGATATTTCCATGTTTATACAGATAGCAGTGTAGGTATCTCCATCTTAATACAGATGGCGGTGTAGATATTTATATGTTCATACAGATGGCGGTGCAGATATTTCCATGTTCATACAGATGGCGGTGTAGATATTTCCATGTTCATACAGATAGCGGTTTAGTTATTTCCATGTGTAAAGAGATAGCTGTGTAGATATTTAAATGTATATGCAGATAGCAGTGTAGATATTTCCATTTTCATGCAGATAGTGGTGTAGATATTTCCATGTTCAAACAGATAGCGGTGTAGATATTTCCATGTTCATACAGATACCGGTGTAGATATTTCCATGTTCATACAGATAGCGGTGCTGATATTTCCATGTTTGTACAGGTAGCGGTGTAGATATTTCCATGTTTATACTAATTGCGGTGTAGATATTTCCATGTTTATACAGATAGCGGTGTAGATATTTCCAAGTTTATACAGATTGAGGTGTAGATATCTCCATCTTAATATAGATGGCGGTGTAGATATTTAAATGTTCATACAGATGGCGGTGCAGATATTTCCATGTTCATACAGATGGCGGTGTAGCTATTTCCATGTTTATAGAGATAGCGCTGTACTTATTTCCATGTGTAAAGAGATAGCTTTGTAGGTATTTCCATGTATATGCAGATAGCAGTGTAGATATTTCCATTTTCATGCAGATAGCCGTGTAGATATTTCCATGTTCAAAGAGATAGCGGTGTAGATATTTCCATGTTCATACAGATAGCAGTATAGATATTTCCATGTTTTTACAGATAGCGGTGAAGATGTATGCATGTTTACACAGATAGCGGTGTAGATATTTCCATGTTAATACAGTTAGCGGTGTAGATATTTCCATGTTCATCCAGATGGCTGTGTAGACATATCCATGTTCATACAGATGGCGGTGAAGATATTTCCATGTTCATACAGATAGCGGTGTAGTTATTTCCATGTGTAAAGAGATAGCTGTGTAGATATTTCCATGTATACGCAGATAGCTGTGTATATATTTCCATTTTCATGCAGATAGCGGTTTAGATATTTCCATGTTTAAACAGATAGCGGTGTAGATATTTCCATGTTCATACAGATAGCGGAGTAGATATTTCCATGTTCAAACAGATAGCGGTGTAGATATTTCCATGTTCATACAGATAGCGGAGTAGATATTTCCATGTTCATACAGATAGCGGTGTAGATACTTCCATGTTCATACAGATAGAGGCGCTGATATTTCCATGTTCATACAGATAGCGGGGTTGATATTTCCATGTTTATACAGATAGCGGTGTAGATATTTCCATGTTTATACAGATAGCGGTGTAGATATTTCCATGTTTATACAGATAGCGGTGTAGGTATCTCCATCTTAATACAGATGGCGGTGTAGATATTTATGTGTTCATACAGATGGCGGTGCAGATATTTCCACGTTCATACAGATAGCGGTGTAGTTATTTCCATGTGTAAAGAGATAGCTGTGTAGATATTTCCATGTATATGCAGATAGCTGTGTAGATATTTCTATTTTCATGCAGATAGCGGTTTAGATATTTCCATGTTCGTACTGATAGCAGTGTAGATATTTCCATGTTCATACAGATAGCCTTGTAGACATTTCCATGTTCATACAGATAGCGGTGTAGATATTTCCATGTTCATACAGATAGCGGTGTAGATATTTCCATGTTCATACAGATAGCGGTGTAGATATTTCCATGTTTATACAGATAGCGGTGAAGATCTATGCATGTTTACAGAGATAGCGGTGTAGATATTTCCATGTTCATCCAGTTGGCTGTGTAGATATATCCATGTTCACACAGATAGCGGTGTAGCTATTTCCATGTTCATACAGATAGCGGTGTAGATATTTCCATGTTCATACAGATAGCGGTGTAGATATTTCCATGTTCATACAGATAGCGGTGCTGATATTTCCTTGTTTATACAGGCAGCGGTGGAGATATTTCCATGTTTATACAGATAGCGGTTTAGATATTTCCTTCTTAATACAGATGGCGGCGGAGATATTTATATGTTCATACAGATGGCGGTGTAGATATTTCCATGTTTATTCAGAGAGCAGTGTAGATATCTCCATCTTAATACAGATGGCGGTGTAGATATTTATATGTTCATACAGATGGCGGTGCAGATATTTCCATGTTCATACAGATGGCGGTGTAGATATTTCCATGTTTATAGAGATAGCGGAGTAGATATTTCCATGTTTATACAGATAGCAGTGGAGATATTTCTATCTAAATACAGATGGCGGTGTAGATATTTATATTTTCATACAGATGGCGGTGTAGATATTTATATGTTCGTACAGAGGGCGGTGTAGATATTTCCATGTTTATACAGATAGCAGTGTAGGTATCTCCATCTTAATACAGATGGCGGTGTAGATATTTATATGTTCATACAGATGGCGGTGCAGATATTTCCATGTTCATACAGATGGCGGTGTAGATATTTCCATGTTCATACAGATAGCGGTTTAGTTATTTCCATGTGTAAAGAGATAGCTGTGTAGATATTTAAATGTATATGCAGATAGCAGTGTAGATATTTCCATTTTCATGCAGATAGCCGTGTAGATATTTCCATGTTCAAACAGATAGCGGTGTAGATATTTCCATGTTCATACAGATACCGGTGTAGATATTTCCATGTTCATAGAGATAGCGGTGTAGATATTTCCATGTTCATACAGATAGCGGTGCTGATATTTCCATGTTTGTACAGATAGCAGTGCTGATATTTCCATGTTCATACAGATACCGGTGTAGATACTTCCATGTTCATACAGATAGAGGGGCTGATATTTCCATGTTCATACAGATAGCCGTGCTGATATTTCCATGTTTATACAGATAGCTGTGTAGATATTTCCATGTTTATACAGATAGCGGTGTAGATATTTCCATGTTTATACAGATAGCGGTGTAGGTATCTCCATCTTAATACAGATGGCGGTGTAGATATTTATGTGTTCATACAGATGGCGGTGCAGATATTTCCATGTTCATACAGATAGCGGTGTAGTTATTTCCATGTGTAAAGAGATAGCTTTGTAGATATTTCCATGTATATGCAGATAGCTGTGTAGATATTTCTATTTTCATGCAGTTAGCGGTTTAGATATTTCCTTGTTCGTACAGTTAGCGGTGTAGATATTTCCATGTTCATACAGATAGCCTTGTAGACATTTCCATGTTTATACAGATAGCGGTGAAGATGTATGCATGTTTACACAGATAGCGGTGTAGATATTTCCATGTTCATACAGATAGCGGTGTAGATATTTCAATGTTCATACAGATAGCGGTTTAGATATTTCCTTCTTAATACAGATGGCGGTGTAGATATTTATATGTTCATACAGATGGCGGTGCAGATATTTCCATGTTCATACAGATGGCGGTGTAGTTATTTCCATTTTTATAGAGATAGCGGTGTAGTTATTTCCATGTATTAAGAGATAGCTGTGTAGATATTTCCATATATTTGCAGATAGCTGTGTAGATATTTCCATTTTCATGCAGACAGCGGTGTAGATATTTCCATGTTCAAACAGATAGCGGTGTAGATATTTCCATGTTCATACAGATAACGGTGTAGATGTTTCCATGTTCAAACAGATAGCGGTGTAGATATTTCCATGTTCATACAGATGGCGGTGTAGATATTTCCATGTTCATACAGATGGCGGTGCTGATATTTCCATGTTTATACAGGTAGTGGTGTAGATATTTCCATGTTTATACAGATAGCGGTGTAGATATTTCCATGTTTATACAGATAGCGGTGTAGATAATTCCATGTTTATACAGATAGCGGTGTAGATATCTCCATCTTAATACAGATGGCGGTGTAGATATTTATATGTTCATACAGATGGCGGTGCAGATATTTCCATGTTCATACAGATAGCGGTGTAGTTATTTCCATGTGTAAAGGGATAGCTGTGTAGATATTTAAATGTATATGCAGATTGCAGTGTAGATATTACCATTTTCATGTAGATAGCGGTGTAGATATTTCCATGTTCAAACAGATAGCGGTGTAGATATTTCCATGTTCATACAGATATCGGTGTAGATATTTCCATGTTCATACAGATAGTGGTGTAGATATTTCCATGTTTATAGAGATAGCGGTGTAGGTATCTCCACCTTAATACAGATGGCGGTGTAGATATTTATGTGTTCATACAGATGGAGGTGCAGATATTTCCATGTTCATACAGTTAGCGGTGTAGTTATTTCCATGTGTAAAGAGATAGCTGTGTAGATATTTCCATGTATATGCAGATAGCTGTGTAGATATTTCTATTTTCATGCAGATAGCGGTTTAGATATTTCCATGTTCGTACAGATAGCGGTGTAGATATTTCCATGTTCATACAGATAGCCTTGTAGACATTTCCATGTTTATACAGATAGCGGTGAAGATGTATGCATGTTTACACAGATAGCGGTGTAGATATTTCCATGTTCATACAGATAGCGGTGTAGATATTTCAATGTTCATATAGATGGCGGTGAAGATATTTCCATGTTCAAACAGATAGCGGTGTAGATATTTCCATGTTCATACAGATATCGGTGTAGATATTTCCATGTTCATACAGATAGCGGTGTAGATATTTCCATGTTTATACAGATAGCGGTGAAGATCTATGCATGTTTACAGAGATAGCGGTGTAGATATTTCCATGTTCATCCAGATGGCTGAGTAGATATATCCATGTTCATACAGATAGCGGTGTAGCTATTTCCATGTTCATACATATAGCGGTGTAGATATTTCCATGTTCATACAGATAGCGGTGTAGATATTTCCATGTTCATATAGATAGCGGTGCTGATATTTCCTTGTTTATACAGGCAGCGGTGTAGATATTTCCATGTTTATACAGATAGCGGTTTAGATATTTCCTTCTTAATACAGATGGCGGCGTAGATATTTATATGTTCATACAGATGGCGGTGTAGATATTTCCATGTTTATACAGACAGCAGTGTAGATATCTCCATCTTAATACAGATGGCGGTATAGATATATATATGTTCATACAGATGGCGGTGCAGATATTTCCATGTTCATACAGATGGCGGTGTAGATATTTCCATGTTTATAGAGATAGCGGAGTAGATATTTCCATGTTTATACAGATAGCAGTGGAGATATCTCTATCTAAATACAGATGGCGGTGTAGATATTTATATTTTCATACAGATGGCGGTGTAGATATTTATATGTTCGTACAGATGGCGGTGTAGATATTTCCATGTTTATACAGATAGCAGTGTAGGTATCTCCATCTTAATACAGATGGCGGTGTAGATATTTATATGTTCATACAGATGGCGGTGCAGATATTTCCATGTTCATACAGATGGCGGTGGAGATATTTCCATGTTCATACAGATAGCGGTTTAGTTATTTCCATGTGTAAAGAGATAGCTGTGTAGATATTTAAATGTATATGCAGATAGCAGTGTAGATATTTCCATTTTCATGCAGATAGCGGTGTAGATATTTCCATGTTCAAACAGATAGCGGTGTAGATATTTCCATGTTCATACAGATACCGGTGTAGATATTTCCATGTTCATAGAGATAGCGGTGTAGATATTTCCATGTTCATACAGATAGCGGTGCTGATATTTCCATGTTTGTACAGGTAGCGGTGTAGATATTTCCATGTTCAAACAGATAGCGGTGTAGATATTTCCATGTTCATACAGATAGCGGTGTAGATATTTCCATGTTCATACAGATAGCGGTGTAGATACTTCCATGTTCATACAGATAGAGGGGCTGATATTTCCATGTTCATACAGATAGCGGTGCTGATATTTCCATGTTTATACAGTTAGCGGTGTAGATATTTCCATGTTTATACAGATAGCGGTGTAGATATTTCCATGTTTATACAGATAGCGGTGTAGGTATCTCCATCTTAATACAGATGGCGGTGTAGATATTTATGCGTTCATACAGATGGCGGTGCAGATATTTCCATGTTCATACAGACAGCGGTGTAGTTATTTCCATGTGTAAAGAGATAGCTTTGTAGATATTTCCATGTATATGCAGATAGCTGTGTAGATATTTCTATTTTCATGCAGTTAGCGGTTTAGATATTTCCTTGTTCGTACAGTTAGCGGTGTAGATATTTCCATGTTCATACAGATAGCCTTGTAGACATTTCCATGTTTATACAGATAGCGGTGAAGATGTATGCATGTTTACACAGATAGCGGTGTAGATATTTCCATGTTCATACAGATAGCGGTGTAGATATTTCAATGTTCATACAGATGGCGGTGCAGATATTTCCATGTTCATACAGATGGCGGTGTAGATATTTCCATGTTTATAGAGATAGCGGTGTAGTTATTTCCATGTATTAAGAGATAGCTGTGTAGATATTTCCATATATTTGCAGATAGCTGTGTAGATATTTCCATTTTCATGCAGACAGCGGTGTAGATATTTCCATGTTCAAACAGATAGCGGTGTAGATATTTCCATGTTCATACAGATAACGGTGTAGATATTTCCATGTTCAAACAGATAGCGGTGTAGATATTTCCATGTTCATACAGATGGCGGTGTAGATATTTCCATGTTCATACAGATGGCGGTGCTGATATTTTCATGTTTATACAGGTAGTGGTGTAGATATTTCCATGTTTATACAGATAGCGGTGTAGATATTTCCATGTTTATACAGATAGCGGTGTAGATAATTCCATGTTTATACAGATAGCAGTGTAGATATCTCCATCTAAATACAGATGGCGGTGTTGATATTTATATGTTCATACAGATGGCGGTGCAGATATTTCCATGTTCATACAGATAGCGGTGTAGTTATTTCCATGTGTAAAGAGATAGCTGTGTAGATATTTAAATGTATATGCAGATTGCAGTGTAGATATTTCCATTTTCATGTAGATAGCGGTGTAGATATTTCCATGTTCAAACAGATAGCGGTGTAGATATTTCCATGTTCATACAGATATCGGTGTAGATATTTCCATGTTCATACAGATAGCGGTGTAGATATTTCCATGTTTATAGAGATAGCGGTGTAGGTATCTCCACCTTAATACAGATGGCGGTGTAGATATTTATGTGTTCATACAGATGGCGGTGCAGATATTTCCATGTTCATACAGATAGCGGTGTAGTTATTTCCATGTGTAAAGAGATAGCTGTGTAGATATTTCCATGTATATGCAGATAGCTGTGTAGATATTTCTATTTTCATGCAGATAGCGGTTTAGATATTTCCACGTTCGTACAGATAGCGGTGTAGATATTTCCATGTTCATACAGATAGCCTTGTAGACATTTCCATGTTTATACAGATAGCGGTGAAGATGTATGCATGTTTACACAGATAGCGGTGTAGATATTTCCATGTTCATACAGATAGCGGTGTAGATATTTCAATGTTCATACAGATAGCGGTTTAGATATTTCCTTCTTAATACAGATGGCGGTGTAGATATTTATATGTTCATACAGATGGCGGTGCAGATATTTCCATGTTCATACAGATGGCGGTGTAGATATTTGCATGTTTATAGAGATAGCGGTGTAGTTATTTCCATGTGTTAAGAGATAGCTGTGTAGATATTTCCATTTATTTGCAGATAGCTGTGTAGATATTTCGATTTTCATGCAGACAGCGGTGTAGATATTTCCATGTTCAAACAGATAGCGGTGTAGATATTTCCATGTTCATACAGGTATCGGTGTAGATATTTCCATGTTCATACAGATGGCGGTGTAGATATTTCCATGTTCATACAGATAGCGGTGCTGATATTTCCATGTTTATACAGGTAGTGGTGTAGATATTTCCATGGTTATACAGATAGCGGTGTAGATATTTCCATGTTTATACAGATAGCGGTGTAGATAATTCCATGTTTATACAGATAGCAGTGTAGATATCTCCATCTTAATACAGATGGCAGTGTAGATATTTATATGTTCATACAGATGGCGGTGCAGATATTTCCATGTTCATACAGATAGCGGTGCAGTTATTTCCATGTGTAAAGAGATAGCTGTGTAGATATTTAAATGTATATGCAGATAGCAGTGTAGATATTTCCATTTTCATGCAGATAGCGGTGTAGATATTTCCATGTTCAAACAGATAGCGGTGTAGATATTTCCATGTTCATACAGACATCGGTGTAGATATTTCCATGTTCATACAGATAGCGGTGTAGATATTTCCATGTTTATACAGAAAGAGGTGAAGATCTATGCATGTTTACAGAGATAGCGGTGTAGATATTTCCATGTTCATCCAGATGGCTGTGTAGATATATCCATGTTCATACAGATAGCGGTGTAGCTATTTCCATGTTCATACAGATAGCGGTGTAGATATTTCCATGTTCATACAGATAGCGGTGTAGATATTTCCATGTTCATACAGATAGCGGTGCTGATATTTCCTTGTTTATACAGGCAGCGGTGTAGATATTTCCATGTTTATACAGATAGCGGTTTAGATAATTCCTTCTTAATACAGATGGCGGCGTAGATATTTATATGCTCATACAGATGGCGGTGTAGATATTTCCATGTTTATACAGATAGCAGTGTAGATATCTCCATCTTAATACAGATGGCGGTGTAGATATTTATATGTTCATACAGATGGCGGTGCAGATATTTCCATGTTCATACAGATAGCAGTGTAGTTATTTCCATGTGTAAAGAGATAGCTGTGTAGATATTTCCATTTTCATGCAGGTAGCGGTGTATATATTTCCATCTTCAAACAGATAGCGGTGTGGATATTTCCATGTTCATACAGATAGCGGTGTAGATATTTCCATGTTTATTCAGATAGCGGTGAAGATGTATGCATGTTTACACAGATAGCGTTGTAGATATTTCCATGTTCGTCCAGATGGCTGTATAGATATATCCATGTTCATACAGATAGCGGTGTAGCTATTTCCGTGTTCATACAGATAGCGGTGTAGATATTTCCATGTTCATTCAGATAGCGGTTCTGATATTTCCATGTTCATACAGATGACTTTGTAGATATATCCATGTTCATACAGATGGCGGTAAAGATATTTCCATGTTCATACAGATAGCGGTGTAGATATATCCATGTTCATACAGATAGCGGTGTAGATATTTCCATGTTCATACCGATAGCGGTGCTGATATTTCCATGTTTATACAGGTAGCCGTGTAGATATTTCCATGTTTATGCAGATAGCTGTGTAGATATTTCCATGTTTATACAGATAGCGGTGTAGATATTTCCATCTTTATACTGATAGCGGTGTAGATATCTCCTTCTTAATACAGATGGCGGTGTAGATATTTATATGTTCATACAGATGGCGGTGCAGATATTTCCATGTTCATACAGATGGCGGTGTAGATATTTCCATGTTTATAGAGATAGCGGAGTAGATATTTCCATGTTTATACAGATAGCAGTGGAGATATCTCTATCTAAATACAGATGGCGGTGTAGATATTTATATTTTCATACAGATGGCGGTGTAGATATTTATATGTTCGTACAGATGGCGGTGTAGATATTTCCATGTTTATACAGATAGCAGTGTAGGTATCTCCATCTTAATACAGATGGCGGTGTAGATATTTATATGTTCATACAGATGGCGGTGCAGATATTTCCATGTTCATACAGAGGGCGGTGTAGATATTTCCATGTTCATACAGATAGCGGTTTAGTTATTTCCATGTGTAAAGAGATAGCTGTGTAGATATTTAAATGTATATGCAGATAGCAGTGTAGATATTTCCATTTTCATGCAGATAGCGGTGTAGATATTTCCATGTTCAAACAGATAGCGGTGTAGATATTTCCAAGTTCATACAGATACCGGTGTAGATATTTCCATGTTCATAGAGATAGCTGTGTAGATATTTCCATGTTCATACAGATAGCGGTGCTGATATTTCCATGTTTGTACAGGTAGCGGTGTAGATATTTCCATGTTCAAACAGATAGCGGTGTAGATATTTCCAAGTTCAAACAGATAGCGGTGTAGATATTTCCATGTTCATACAGATAGTGGTGTAGATATTTCCATGTTTATACAGAGAGCGGTGAAGGTGTATGCATGTTTACACAGATAGCGGTGTAGATATTTCCATGTTCATACAGATAGCGGTGTAGATATTTCCATGTTCATCCAGATGGCTGTGTAGATATATCCATGTTCATACAGATGGCGGTGAAGATATTTCCATGTTCATACAGATAGCGGTGTAGTTATTTCCATGTGTAAAGAGATAGCTGTGTAGATATTTCCATGTATATGCAGATAGCTGTGTATATATTTCCATTTTCATGCAGATAGCGGTTTAGATATTTCCATGTTTAAACAGATAGCGGTGTAGATATTTCCGTGTTCATACAGATAGCGGTGTAGATATCTCCATGTTCAAACAGATAGCGGTGTAGATATTTCCATGTTCATACAGATAGCGGTGTAGATATTTCCATGTTCATACAGATAGCGGTGTAGATACTTCCATGTTCATACAGATATAGGGGCTGATATTTCCATGTTCATACAGATAGCGGTGCTGATATTTCCATGTTTATACAGATATCGGTGTAGATATTTCCATGTTCATACAGATAGCGGTGTAGATATTTCCATTTTCATGCAGATAGCGGTGTAGATATTTCCATGTTCAAACAGATAGCGGTGTAGATATTTCCATGTTCATACAGATATCGGTGTAGATATTTCCATTTTCTTGCAGATAGCGGTGTAGATATTTCCATGTTTATAGAGATAGCGGTGTAGGTATCTCCATCTTAATACAGTTGGCGGTGTAGATATTTATGTGTTCATACAGATGGCGGTGCAGATATTTCCATGTTCATACAGATAGCGGTGTAGTTATTTCCATGTGTAAAGAGATAGCTGTGTAGATATTTCCATGTATATGCAGATAGCTGTGTAGATATTTCTATTTTCATGCAGATAGCGGTTTAGATATTTCCATATTCGTACAGATAGCGGTGTAGATATTTCCATGTTCATACAGATAGCCTTGTAGACATTTCCATGTTTATACAGATAGCGGTGAAGATGTATGCATGTTTACACAGATAGCGGTGTAGGTATTTCCATGTTCATACAGATAGCGGTGTAGATAATTCAATGTTCATACAGATAGCGGTTTAGATATTTCCTTCTTAATACAGATGGCGGTGTAGATATTTACATGTTCATACAGATGGCGGTGCAGATATTTCCATGTTCATACAGATGGCGGTGTAGATATTTGCATGTTTATAGAGATAGCGGTGTAGTTATTTCCATGTGTTAAGAGATAGCTGTGTAGATATTTCCATGTATTTGCAGATAGCTATGTAGATATTTTGATTTTCATGCAGACAGCGGTGTAGATATTTCCATGTTCAAACAGATAGCGGTGTAGATATTTCCATGTTCATACAGATAACGGTGTAGATATTTCCATGTTTATACAGATAGCGGTGTAGATATTTCCATGTTCATACAGATGGCGGTGTAGATATTTCCATGTTCATACAGATGGCGGTGCTGATATTTCCATGTTTATACAGGTAGTGGTGTTGATATTTCCATGTTTATACAGATAGCGGTGTAGATATTTCCATGTTTATACAGATAGCGGTGTAGATAATTCCATGTTTATACAGATAGCAGTGTAGATATCTCCATCTTAATACAGATGGCGGTGTAGATATTTATATGTTCATACAGATGGCGGTGAAGATATTTCCATGTTCATACAGATAGCGGTGTAGTTATTTCCATGTGTAAAGAGATAGCTGTGTAGATATTTAAATGTATATGCAGATAGCAGTGTAGATATTTCCATTTTCATGCAGATAGCGGTGTAGATATTTCCATGTTCAAACAGAAAGTGGTGTAGATATTTCCATGTTCATACAGATGGCGGTGCTGATATTTCCTTGTTTATACACCAGCGGTGTAGATATTTCCATGTTTATACAGATAGCGGTTTAGATATTTCCTTCTTAATACAGATGGCGGCGTAGATATTTATATGCTCATACAGATGGCGGTGTAGATATTTCCATGTTTATACAGATAGCAGTGTAGATATCTCCATCTTAATACAGATGGCGGTGTAGATATTAATATGTTCATACAGATGGCGGTGCAGATATTTCCATGTACATACAGATGGCGGTGTAGATATTTCCATGTTCATACAGATAGCGGTGTAGTTATTTCCATGTGTAAAGATATAGCTGTGTAGATATTTCCATTTTCATGCAGGTAGCGGTGTATATATTTCAATCTTCAAACAGATAGCGCTGTGGATATTTCCATGTTCATACAGATAGCGGTGAAGATGTATGCATGTTTACACAGATAGCGGTGTAGATATTTCCATGTTCGTCCAGATGGCTGTGTATATATATCCATGTTCATACAGATAGCGGTGTAGCAATTTCCATGTTCATACAGATAGCGGTGTAGTTATTTCCATGTGTAAAGAGATAGCTGTGTAGATATTTCCATGTATATGCAGATAGCTGTGTATATATTTCCATTTTCATGCAGATAGCGGTTTAGATATTTCCATGTTTAATTAGATAGCGGTGTAGATATTTCCGTGTTCATACAGATAGCGGTGTAGATATTTCCATGTTCAAACAGACAGCGGTGTAGATATTTCCATGTTCATACAGATAGCGGTGTAGATATTACCATGTTCATACAGATAGCGGTGTAGATACTTCCATGTTCATACTGATAGAGGGGCCGATATTTCCATGTTCATACAGATAGCGGTGCTGATATTTCCATGTTTATACAGATAGCGGTGTAGATATTTCCATGTATATACAGATAGCGGTGTAAATATTTCCATGTTTATACAGATAGCGTTGTAGATATCTCCTACTTAATGCAGATGGCGGTGTAGATATTTATAAGTTCATACAGATGGCGGTGCTGATATTTCCATTTTCCTACAGATGGCGGTGTAGATATTTCCATGTTTATATAGATAGCGGTGTAGTTATTTCCATGTGTAAAGAGATAGCTGCGTAGATATTTCCATGTATATGCAGATAGCTGTGTAGATATTTCCATTTTCATGCAGATAGCGTTGTAGATATTTCCATGTTCAGATAGCGGTGTAGATATTTCCATGTTCATACAGATAGCGGTGCTGATATTTCCATGTTTATACAGGTAGCGGTGTAGATATTTCCATGTTTATACAGATTGCGGTGTAGATATTTCCATGTTTGTACAGATAGCGGTGTAGATATTTCCAAGTTTATACAGATAGCGGTGTAGTTATCTCCATCCTAATATAGATGGCGGTGTAGATATTTATATGTTCATACAGATGGCGGTGCAGATATTTCCATGTTCATACAGATGGCGGTGTAGATATTTGTATGTTTATAGAGATAGCGCTGTAGTTATTTCCATGTGTAAAGAGATAGCTTTGTAGATATTTCCATGTATATGCAGATCGCTGTGTAGGTATTTCCACTTTCATGCAGATAGCGGTGTAGATATTTCCATGTTCAAACAGATAGCGGTGTAGATATTTCCATGTTCATACAGATAGCAGTGTAGATATTTCCATGTTTATATAGATAGCGGTGAAGATGTATGCATGTTTACACAGATAGCGTTGTAGATATTTCCATCTTCATACAGATAGCGGTGTAGATATTTCCACGTTCATCCACATGGCTGTGTAGATATATCCATGTTCATACAGATGGCGGTGAAGATATTTCCATGTTCATACAGATAGCGGTGTAGTTATTTCCACATGTAAAGAGATAGCTGTGTATATATTTCCATGTATATGCAGATAGCTGTGTAGATATTTCCATTTTCATGCAGATAGCAGTTTAGATATTTCCATGTTCAAACAGATAGCGGTGTAGATATTTCCATGTTCATACAGATAGCGGTGTAGATATTTCCATGGTTATACAGATAGTGGTGAAGGTGTATGCATGTTTACACAGATAGCGGTGTAGATATTTCCATGTTCATACAGATAGCGGTGCTGATATTTCCATGTTTGCACAGGTAGCGGTGTAGTTATTTCCATGTTTATACAGATTGCGGTGTAGATATTTCCATGTTTATACAGATAGCGGTGTAGATATTTCCAAGTTTATACAGATAGTGGTGTAGATATCTCCATCTTAATATAGATGGCGGTGTAGATATTTAAATGTTCATACAGATGGCGGTGCAGATATTTCCATGTTCATACAGATGGCAGTGTAGCTATTTCCATGTTTACAGAGATAGCGCTGTACTTATTTCCATGTGTAAAGAGATAGCTTTGTAGATATTTCCATGTATATGCAGATCGCTGTGTAGATATTTCCATTTTCATGCAGATAGCCGTGTAGATATTTCCATGTTCAAACAGATAGCGGTGTCGATATTTCCATGTTCATACAGATAGCAGTGTAGATATTTCCATGTTTTTACAGATAGCGGTGAAGATGTATGCATGTTTACACAGATAGCGGTGTAGATATTTCCATGTTCATACAGATAGCGGTGTAGATATTTCCATGTTCATCCAGATGGCTGTATAGATATATCCATGTTCATACAGATGGCGGTGAAGATATTTCCATGTTCATACAGATAGCGGTGTAGTTATTTCCATGTGTAAAGAGATAGCTGTGTAGATATTTCCATGTATATGCAGATAGCTGTGTATATATTTCCATTTTCATGCAGATAGCGGTTTAGATATTTCCATGTTCAAACAGATAGCGGTGTAGATATTTCCGTGTTCATACAGATAGCGGTGTAGATATTTCCATGTTCAAACAGATAGCGGTGTAGATATTTCCGTGTTCATACAGATAGCGGAGTAGATATTTCCATGTTCATACAGATAGAGGTGTAGATACTTCCATGTTCATACAGATAGAGGGGCTGATATTTCCATGTTCATACAGATAGCGGTGCTGATATTTCCATGTTTATACAGATAGCGGTGTAGATATTTCCATGTTTATACAGATAGCGGTGTAGATATTTCCATGTTTATACAGATAGCGGTGTAGGTATCTCCATCTTAATACAGATGGCGGTGTAGATATTTATGTGTTCATACAGATGGCGGTGCAGATATTTCCATGTTCATACAGATAGCGGTGTAGTTATTTCCATGTTTATAGATATAGCGGTGTAGTTATTTCCATGTGTTAAGAGATAGCTGTGTAGATATTTCCATGTATTTGCAGATAGCTGTGTAGATATTTCCATTTTCATGCAGACAGCGGTGTAGATATTTCCATGTTTAAACAGATAGCGGTATAGATATTTCCGTGTTCATACAGATAGCGGTGTAGATATTTCCATGTTCAAACAGATAGCTGTGAAGATATTTCCATGTATATGCAGATAGCTGTGTAGATATTTCTATTTTCATGCAGATAGCGGTTTAGATATTTCCATGTTCGTACAGATAGCGGTGTAGATATTTCCATGTTCATACAGATGGCCTTGTAGACATTTCCATGTTTATACAGACAGCGGTGAAGATGTATGCATGTTTACACAGATAGCGGTGTAGATATTCCCATGTTTATACAGATAGCGGTGTAGATATTTCAATGTTCATACAGATAGCGGTTTAGATATTTCCTTCTTAATACAGATGGCGGTGTAGACATTTATATGTTCATACAGATGGCGGTGCAGATATTTCCATGTTCATACAGATTGCGGTGTAGATATTTCCATGTTTATAGAGATAGCGGTGTAGTTATTTCCATGTGTTAATAGATAGCTGTTTAGATATTTCCATGTATTTGCAGATAGCTGTGTAGATATTTCCATTTTCATGCAGACAGCGGTGTATATATTTCCATGTTCAAACAGATAGCGGTGTAGATATTTCCATGTTCATACAGATAACGGTGTAGATATTTCCATGTTCATACAGATAGCGGTGTAGGTATTTCCATGTTCATACAGATGGCGGTGTAGATATTTCCATGTTCATACAGATGGCGGTGCTGATATTTCCATGTTTATACAGGTAGTGGTGTAGATATTTCCATATTTATACAGATAGCGGTGTAGATATTTCCATGTTTATACAGATAGCGTTGTAGATAATTCCATTTTTATACAGATAGCAGTGTAGATATCTCCATCTTAATACAGATTGCGGTGTAGATATTTATATGTTCATACAGATGGCGGTGCAGATATTTCCATGTTCATACAGATAGCGGTGTAGTTATTTCCATGTGTGAAGAGATAGCTGTGTAGATATTTAAATGTATATGCAGATAGCAGTGTAGATATTTCCATTTTCATGCAGATAGCGATGTAGATATTTCCATGTTTATACAGATAGCGGTGAAGATCTATGCATGTTTACAGAGATAGCGGTGTAGATATTTCCATGTTCATCCAGATGGCTGTGTAGATATATCCATGTTCAAACAGATAGCGGTGTAGATATTTCCATGTTCATACAGATAGCGTTGTAGATATTTCCATGTTCATACAGATAGCGGTGTAGATATTTCCATGTTTATACAGATAGCGGTGAAGATCTATGCATGTTTACAGAGATAGCGGTGTAGATATTTCCATGTTCATCCAGATGGCTGTGTAGATATATCCATGTTCATACAGATAGCGGTGTAGCTATTTCCATGTTCATACAGATAGCGGTGTAGATATTTCCATGTTCATACAGATAGCGGTGTAGATATTTCCATGTTCATACAGATAGCGGTGCTGATATTTCCTTGTTTATACATGCAGCGGTGTAGATATTTCCATGTTTATACAGATAGCGGTTTAGATATTTCCTTCTTAATACAGATGGCGGCGTAGATATTTATATGTTCATACAGATGGCGGTGTAGATATTTCCATGTTTATACAGAGAGCAGTGTAGATATCTCCATCTTAATACAGATGGCGGTGTAGATATTTATATGTTCATACAGATGGCGGTGCAGATATTTCCATGTTCATACAGATGGCGGTGTAGATATTTCCATGTTTATAGACATAGCGGAGTAGATATTTCCATGTATATACAGATAGCAGTGGAGATATTTCTATCTAAATACAGATGGCGGTGTAGATATTTATATTTTCATACAGATGGCGGTGTAGATATTTATATGTTCGTACAGATGGCGGTGTAGATATTTCCATGTTTATACAGATAGCAGTGTAGGTATCTCCATCTTAGTACAGATGGCGGTGTAGATATTTATATGTTCATACAGATGGCGGTGCAGATATTTCCATGTTCATACAGATGGCGGTGTAGATATTTCCATGTTCATACAGATAGCGGTTTAGTTATTTCCATGTGTAAAGAGATAGCTGTGTAGATATTTAAATGTATATGCAGATAGCAGTGTAGATATTTCCATTTTCATGCAGATAGCGGTGTAGATATTTCCATGTTCAAACAGATAGCGGTGTAGATATTTCCATGTTCATACAGATACAGGTGTAGATATTTCCATGTTCATAGAGATAGCGGTGTAGATATTTCCATGTTCATACAGATAGCGGTGCTGATATTTCCATGTTTGTACAGGTAGCGGTGTAGATATTTCCATGTTCAAACAGATAGCGGTGTAGATATTTCCATGTTCATACAGATAGCGGTGTTGGTATCTCCATCTTAATACAGACGGCGGTGTAGATATTTATGTGTTCATACAGATGGTGGTGCAGATATTTCCATGTTCATACAGATAGCGGTTTAGTTATTTCCATGTGTAAAGAGATAGCTTTGTAGATATTTCCATGTATATGCAGATAGCTGTGTAGATATTTCTATTTTCATGCAGTTAGCGGTTTAGATATTTCCTTGTTCGTACAGTTAGCGGTGTAGATATTTCCATGTTCATACAGATAGCCTTGTAGACATTTCCATGTTTATACAGATAGCGGTGAAGATGTATGCATGTTTACACAGATAGCGGTGTAGATATTTCCATGTTCATACAGATAGCGGTATAGATATTTCAATGTTCATACAGATAGCGGTTTAGGTATTTCCTTCTTAGTACAGATGGCGGTGTAGATATTTATATGTTCATACAGATTGCAGTGCAGATATTTCCATGTTCATACAGATGGCGGTGTAGTTATTTCCATGTTTATAGAGATAGCGGTGTAGTTATTTCCATGTATTAAGAGATAGCTGTGTAGATATTTCCATGTATTTGCAGATAGCTGTGTAGATATTTCCATTTTCATGCAGACAGCGGTGTAGATATTTCCATGTTCAAACAGATAGCGGTGTAGATATTTCCATGTTCATACAGATAGCGGTGTAGATATTTCCATGTTCAAACAGATAGCGGTGTAGATATTTCCATGTTCATACAGATGGCGGTGTAGATATTTCCATGTTCATACAGATGGCGGTGCTGATATTTCCATGTTTATACAGGTAGTGGTGTAGATATTTCCATGTTTATACAGATAGCGGTGTAGATATTTCCATGTTTATACAGATAGCGGTGTAGATAATTCCATGTTTATACAGATAGCAGTGTAGATATCTCCATCTTAATACAGATGGCGGTGTAGATATTGATATGTTCATACAGATAGCAGTGTAGATATTTCCATGTTTATATAGATAGCAGTGAAGATGTATGCATGTTTACACAGATAGCGTTGTGGATATTTCCATCTTCATACAGATAGCGGTGTAGATATTTCCATGTTTATCCACATGGCTGTGTAGATATATCCATGTTCATACAGATGGCGGTGAAGATATTTCCATGTTCATACAGATAGCGGTGTAGTTATTTCCACATGTAAAGAGATAGCTGTGTAGATATTTCCATGTATATGCAGATAGCTGTGTAGATATTTCCATTTTCATGCAGATAGCAGTTTAGATATTTCCATGTTCAAACAGATAGCGGTGTAGATATTTCCATGTTCATACAGATAGCGGTGTAGATATTTCCATGGTTATACAGATAGCGGTGAAGGTGTATGCATGTTTACACAGATAGCGGTGTAGATATTTCCATGTTCATACAGATAGCGGTGCTGATATTTCCATGTTTGTACAGGTAGCGGTGTAGTTATTTCCATGTTTATACAGATTGCGGTGTAGATATTTCCATGTTTATTCAGATAGCGGTGTAGATATTTCCAAGTTTATACAGATAGTGGTGTAGATATCTCCATCTTAATATAGATGGCGGTGTAGATATTTAAATGTTCATACAGATGGCGGTGCAGATATTTCCATGTTCATACAGATGGCAGTGTAGCTATTTCCATGTTTACAGAGATAGCGCTGTACTTATTTCCATGTGTAAAGAGATAGCTTTGTAGATATTTCCATGTATATGCAGATCGCTGTGTAGATATATCCATTTTCATGCAGATAGCCGTGTAGATATTTCCATGTTCAAACAGATAGCGGTGTCGATATTTCCATGTTCATACAGATAGCAGTGTAGATATTTCCATGTTTTTACAGATAGCGGTGAAGATGTATGCATGTTTACACAGATAGCGGTGTAGATATTTCCATGTTCATACAGATAGCGGTGTAGATATTTCCATGTTCATCCAGATGGCTGTGTAGATATATCCATGTTCATACAGATGGCGGTGAAGATATTTCCATGTTCATACAGATAGCGGTGTAGTTATTTCCATGTGTAAAGAGATAGCTGTGTAGATATTTCCATGTATATGCAGATAGCTGTGTATATATTTCCATTTTCATGCAGATAGCGGTTTAGATATTTCCATGTTTAAACAGATAGCGGTGTAGATATTTCCATGTTCATACAGATAGCGGTGTAGATATTTCCATGTTCAAACAGATAGCGGTGTAGATCTTTCCGTGTTCATACAGATAGCGGAGTAGATATTTCCATGTTCATACAGATAGCGGTGTAGATACTTCCATGTTCATACAGATAGAGGGGCTGATATTTCCATGTTCATACAGATAGCGGTGCTGATATTTCCATGTTTATACAGATAGCGGTGTAGATATTTCCATGTTTATACAGATAGCGGTGTAGATATTTCCATGTTTATACAGATAGCGGTGTAGGTATCTCCATCTTAATACAGATGGCGGTGTAGATATTTATGTGTTCATACAGATGGCAGTGCAGATATTTCCATGTTCATACAGATAGCGGTGTAGTTATTTCCATGTTTATAGATATAGCGGTGTAGTTATTTCCATGTGTTAAGAGATAGCTGTGTAGATATTTCCATGTATTTGCAGATAGCTGTGTAAATATTTCCATTTTCATGCAGACAGCGGTGTAGATATTTCCATGTTTAAACAGATAGCGGTGTAGATATTTCCGTGTTCATACAGATAGCGGTGTAGATATTTCCATGTTCAAACAGATAGCTGTGTAGATATTTCCATGTATATGCAGATAGCTGTGTAGATATTTCTATTTTCATTAAGATAGCGGTTTAGATATTTCCATGTTCGTACAGATAGCGGTGTAGATATTTCCATGTTCATACAGATGGCCTTGTAGACATTTCCATGTTTATACAGACAGCGGTGAAGATGTATGCATGTTTACACAGATAGCGGTGTAGATATTCCCATGTTCATACAGATAGCGGTGTAGATATTTCAATGTTCATACAGATAGCGGTTTAGATATTTCCTTCTTAATACAGATGGCGGTGTAGATATTTATATGTTCATACAGATGGCGGTGCAGATATTTCCATGTTCATACAGATTGCGGTGTAGATATTTCCATGTTTATAGAGATAGCGGTGTAGTTATTTCCATGTGTTAAGAGATAGCTGTGTAGATATTTCCATGTATTTGCAGATAGCTGTGTAGATATTTCCATTTTCATGCAGACAGCGGTGTATATATTTCCATGTTCAAACAGATAGCGGTGTAGATATTTCCATGTTCATACAGATAACGGTGTAGATATTTCCATGTTCATACAGATAGCGGTGTAGATACTTCCATGTTCATACAGATGGCGGTGCAGATATTTCCATGTTCATACAGATGGCGGTGCTGATATTTCCATGTTTATACAGGTAGTGGTGTAGATATTTCCATGTTTATACAGATAGCGGTGTAGATATTTCCATGTTTATACAGATAGCGTTGTAGATAATTCCATTTTTATACAGATAGCAGTGTAGATATCTCCATCTTAATACAGATGGCGGTGTAGATATTTATATGTTGATACAGATGGCGGTGCAGATATTTCCATGTTCATACAGATAGCGGTGTAGTTATTTCCATTTGTGAAGAGATAGCTGTGTAGATATTTAAATGTATATGCAGATAGCAGTGTAGATATTTCCATTTTCATGCAGATAGCGATGTAGATATTTCCATGTTCATACAGATAGCGGTGTAGATATTTCCATGTTTATACAGATAGTGGTGAAGATCTATGCATGTTTACAGAGATAGCGGTATAGATATTTCCATGTTCATCCAGATGGCTGTGTAGATATATCCATGTTCAAACAGATAGCGGTGTAGAGATTTCCATGTTCATACAGATAGCGGTGTAGATATTTCCATGTTCATACAGATAGCGGTGTAGATATTTCCATGTTTATACAGATAGCGGTGAAGATCTATGCATGTTTACAGAGATAGCGGTGTAGATATTTTCATGTTCATCCAGATGGCTGTGTAGATATATCCATGTTCATACAGATAGCGGTGTAGCTATTTCCATGTTCATACAGATAGCGGTGTAGATATTTCCATGTTCATACAGATAGCGGTGTAGATATTTCCATGTTCATACAGATAGCGGTGCTGATATTTCCTTGTTTGTACAGGCAGCGGTGGAGATATTTCCATGTTTATACAGATAGCGGTTTAGATATTTCCTTCTTAATACAGATGGCGGCGTAGATATTTATATGTTCATACAGATGGCGGTGTAGATATTTCCATGTTTATTCAGAGAGCAGTGTAGATATCTCCATCTTAATACAGATGACGGTGTAGATATTTATATGTTCATACAGATGGCGGTGCAGATTTTTCCATGTTCATACAGATGGCGGTGTAGATATTTCCATGTTTATAGAGATAGCGGAGTAGATATTTCCATGTTTATACAGATAGCAGTGGAGATATTTCTATCTAAATACAGATGGCGGTGTAGATATTTATATTTTCATACAGATGGCGGTGTAGATATTTATATGTTCGTACAGATGGCGGTGTAGATATTTCCATGTTTATACAGATAGCAGTGTAGGTATCTCCATCTTAATACAGATGGCGGTGTAGATATTTATATGTTCATACAGATGGCGGTGCAGATATTTCCATGTTCATACAGATGGCGGTGTAGATATTTCCATGTTCATACAGATAGCGGTTTAGTTATTTCCATGTGTAAAGAGATAGCTGAGTAGATATTTAAATGTATATGCAGATAGCAGTGTAGATATTTCCATTTTCATGCAGATAGCGGTGTAGATATTTCCATGTTCAAACAGATAGCGGTGAAGATATTTCCATGTTCATACAGATACCGGTGTAGATATTTCCATGTTCATAGAGATAGCGGTGTAGATATTTCCATGTTCATACAGATAGCGGTGCTGATATTTCCATGTCTGTACAGGTAGCGGTGTAGATAATTCCATGTTCATACAGATAGCGGTGTAGATACTTCCATGTTCATACAGATAGAGGGGCTGATATTTCCATGTTCATACAGATAGCGGTGCTGATATTTCCATGTTTATACAGATAGCGGTGTAGATATTTCCATGTTTATACAGATAGCGGTGTAGATATTTCCATGTTTATACAGATAGCGGTGTAGGTATCTCCATCTTAATACAGATGGCGGTGTAGATATTTATGTGTTCATACAGATGGCGGTGCAGATATTTCCATGTTCATACAGATAGCGGTGTAGTTATTTCCATGTGTAAAGAGATAGCTTTGTAGATATTTCCATGTATATGCAGATAGCTGTGTAGATATTTCTATTTTCATGCAGTTAGCGGTTTAGATATTTCCTTGTTCGTACAGTTAGCGGTGTAGATATTTCCATGTTCATACAGATAGCCTTGTAGACATTTCCATGTTTATACAGATAGCGGTGAAGATGTATGCCTGTTTACACAGATAGCGGTGTAGATATTTCCATGTTCATACAGATAGCGGTGTAGATATTTCAATGTTCATACAGATAGCGGTTTAGATATTTCCTTCTTAATACAGATGGCGGTGTAGATATTTATATGTTCATACAGATGGCGGTGCAGATATTTCCATGTTCATACAGATGGCGGTGTAGATATTTGCATGTTTATAGAGATAGCGGTGTAGTTATTTCCATGTGTTAAGAGATAGCTGTGTAGATATTTCCATGTATTTGCAGATAGCTGTGTAGATATTTCGATTTTCATGCAGACAGCGGTGTAGATATTTCCATGTTCAAACAGATAGCGGTGTAGATATTTCCATGTTCATACAGATAACGGTGTAGATATTTCCATGTTCATACAGATAGCGGTGTAGATATTTCCATGTTCATACAGATGGCGGTGTAGATATTTCCATGTTCATACAGATAGCGGTGCTGATATTTCCATGTTTATACAGGTAGTGGGGTAGATATTTCCATGTTTATACAGATAGCGGTGTAGATATTTCCATGTTTATACAGATAGCGGTGTAGATAATTCCATGTTTATACAGATAGCAGTGTAGATATCTCCATCTTAATACAGATGGCAGTGTAGATATTTATATGTTCATACAGATGGCGGTGCAGATATTTCCATGTTCATACAGATAGCGGTGCAGTTATTTCCATGTGTAAAGAGATAGCTGTGTAGATATTTAAATGTATATGCAGATAGCAGTGTAGATATTTCCATTTTCATGCAGATAGCGGTGTAGATATTTCCATGTTCAAACAGATAGCGGTGTATATATTTCCATGTTCATACAGATATCGGTGTAGATATTTCCATGTTCATACAGATAGCGGTGTAGATATTTCCATGTTTATACAGAAAGAGGTGAAGATCTATGCATGTTTACAGAGATAGCGGTGTAGATATTTCCATGTTCATCCAGATGGCTGTGTAGATATATCCATGTTCATACAGATAGCGGTGTAGCTATTTCCATGTTCATACAGATAGCGGTGTAGATATTTCCATGTTCATACAGATAGCGGTGTAGATATTTCCATGTTCATACAGATAGCGGTGCTGATATTTCCTTGTTTATACAGGCAGCGGTGTAGATATTTCCATGTTTATACAGATAGCAGTGTAGATATCTCCATCTTAATACAGATGGCGGTGTATATATTTATATGTTCATACAGATGGCGGTGCAGATATTTCCATGTACATACAGATGGCGGTGTAGATATTTCCATGTTCATACAGATAGCAGTGTAGTTATTTCCATGTGTAAAGAGATAGCTGTGTAGATATTTCCATTTTCATGCATGTAGCGGTGTATATATTTCCATCTTCAAACAGATACCGGTGTGGATATTTCCATGTTCATACAGATAGCGGTGTAGATATTTCCATGTTTATTCAGATAGCGGTGAAGATGTATGCAATGTTACACAGATAGCGGTGTAGATATTTCCATGTTCGTCCAGATGGCTGTGTAGATATATCCATGTTCATACAGATAGCGGTGTAGCTATTTCCATGTTCATACAGATAGCGGTGTAGATATTTCCATGTTCATTCAGATAGCGGTTCTGATATTTCCATGTTCATACAGATGACTTTGTAGATATATCCATGTTCATACAGATGGCGGTAAAGATATTTCCATGTTCATACAGATAGCGGTGTAGATATATCCATGTTCATACAGATAGCGGTGTAGATATTTCCATGTTCATACCGATAGCGGTGCTGATATTTCCATGTTTATACAGGTAGCCGTGTAGATATTTCCATGTTTATGCAGATAGCTGTGTAGATATTTCCATGTTTATACAGATAGCGGTGTAGATATTTCCATCTTTATACTGATAGCGGTGTAGATATCTCCTTCTTAATACAGATGGCGGTGTAGATATTTATATGTTCATACAGATGGCGGTGCAGATATTTCCATGTTCATACAGATGGCGGTGTAGATATTTCCATGTTTATAGAGATAGCGGAGTAGATATTTCCATGTTTATACAGATAGCAGTGGAGATATCTCTATCTAAATACAGATGGCGGTGTCGATATTTATATTTTCATACAGATGGCGGTGTAGATATTTATATGTTCATACAGATGGCGGTGTAGATATTTCCATGTTTATACAGACAGCAGTGTAGGTATCTCCATCTTAATACAGATGGCGGTGTAGATATTTATATGTTCATACAGATGGCGGTGCAGATATTTCCATGTTCATACAGATGGCGGTGTAGATATTTCCATGTTCATACAGATAGTGGTTTAGTTATTTCCATGTGTAAAGAGATAGCTGTGTAGATATTTAAATGTATATGCAGATAGCAGTGTACATATTTCCATTTTCATGCAGATAGCGGTGTAGATATTTCCATGTTCAAACAGATAGCGGTGTACATATTTCCATGTTCATACAGATACCGGTGTAGATATTTCCATGTTCATAGAGATAGCGGTGTAGATATTTCCATGTTCATACAGATAGCGGTGCTGATATTTCCATGTATGTACAGGTAGCGGTGTAGATATTTCCATGTTTATACAGATTGCGGTGTAGATATTTCCATGTTTATACAGATAGCGGTGTAGATATTTCCAAGTTTATACAGATAGAGGTGTAGATATCTCCATCTTAATATAGATGGCGGTGCAGATATTTAAATGTTCATACAGATGGCGGTGCAGATATTTCCATGTTCATACAGATGGCGGTGTAGCTATTTCCATGTTTATAGAGATAGCGCTGTACTTATTTCCATGTGTAAAGAGATAGCTTTGTAGATATTTCCATGTATATGCAGATAGCTGTGTAGATATTTCCATTTTCATGCAGATAGCCGTGTAGATATTTCCATGTTCAAACAGATAGCGGTGTAGATATTTCCATGTTCATACAGATAGCAGTGTAGATATTTCCATGTTTTTACAGTTAGCGGTGAAGGTGTATGCATGTTTACACAGATAGCGGTGTAGATATTTCCATGTTCATACAGATAGCGGTGTAGATATTTCCATGTTCATCCAGATTGCTGTGTAGATATATCCATGTTCATACAGATGGCGGTGAAGATATTTCCATGTTCATACAGATAGCGGTGTAGTTATTTCCATGTGTAAAGAGATAGCTGTGTAGATATTTCCATGTATATGCAGATAGCTGTGTATATATTTCCATTTTCATGCAGATAGCAGTTTAGATATTTCCATTTTTAAACAGATAGCGGTGTAGATATTTCCGTGTTCATACAGATAGCGGTGTAGATATCTCCATGTTCAAACAGATAGCGGTGTAGATATTTCCATGTTCATACAGATAGCGGTGTAGATATTTCCATGTTCATACAGATAGCGGTGTAGATACTTCCATGTTCATACAGATAGAGAGGCTGATATTTCCATGTTCATACAGATAGCGGTTCTGATATTTCCATGTTTATACAGATATCGGTGTAGATATTTCCATGTTCATACAGATAGCGGTGTAGATATTTCAATGTTCATACAGATAGCGGTTTAGATATTTCCTTCTTAATACAGATGGCGGTGTAGATATTTATATGTTCATACAGATGGCGGTGCAGATATTTCCATGTTCATACAGATGGCGGTGTAGATATTTGCATGTTTATAGAGATAGCGGTGTAGTTATTTCCATGTGTTAAGAGATAGCTGTGTAGATATTTCCATGTATTTGCAGATAGCTGTGTAGATATTTCGATTTTCATGCAGACAGCGGTGTAGATATTTCCATGTTCAAACAGATAGCGGTGTAGATATTTCCATGTTCATACAGATAACGGTGTAGATATTTCCATGTTCATACAGATAGCGGTGTAGATATTTCCATGTTCATACAGATGGCGGTGTAGATATTTCCATGTTCATACAGATAGCGGTGCTGATATTTCCATGTTTATACAGGTAGTGGGGTAGATATTTCCATGTTTATACAGATAGCGGTGTAGATATTTCCATGTTTATACAGATAGCGGTGTAGATAATTCCATGTTTATACAGATAGCAGTGTAGATATCTCCATCTTAATACAGATGGCAGTGTAGATATTTATATGTTCATACAGATGGCGGTGCAGATATTTCCATGTTCATACAGATAGCGGTGCAGTTATTTCCATGTGTAAAGAGATAGCTGTGTAGATATTTAAATGTATATGCAGATAGCAGTGTAGATATTTCCATTTTCATGCAGATAGCGGTGTAGATATTTCCATGTTCAAACAGATAGCGGTGTATATATTTCCATGTTCATACAGATATCGGTGTAGATATTTCCATGTTCATACAGATAGCGGTGTAGATATTTCCATGTTTATACAGAAAGAGGTGAAGATCTATGCATGTTTACAGAGATAGCGGTGTAGATATTTCCATGTTCATCCAGATGGCTGTGTAGATATATCCATGTTCATAGAGATAGCGGTGTAGCTATTTCCATGTTCATACAGATAGCGGTGTAGATATTTCCATGTTCATACAGATAGCGGTGTAGATATTTCCATGTTCATACAGATAGCGGTGCTGATATTTCCTTGTTTATACAGGCAGCGGTGTAGATATTTCCATGTTTATACAGATAGCAGTGTAGATATCTCCATCTTAATACAGATGGCGGTGTATATATTTATATGTTCATACAGATGGCGGTGCAGATATTTCCATGTACATACAGATGGCGGTGTAGATATTTCCATGTTCATACAGATAGCAGTGTAGTTATTTCCATGTGTAAAGAGATAGCTGTGTAGATATTTCCATTTTCATGCATGTAGCGGTGTATATATTTCCATCTTCAAACAGATACCGGTGTGGATATTTCCATGTTCATACAGATAGCGGTGTAGATATTTCCATGTTTATTCAGATAGCGGTGAAGATGTATGCAATGTTACACAGATAGCGGTGTAGATATTTCCATGTTCGTCCAGATGGCTGTGTAGATATATCCATGTTCATACAGATAGCGGTGTAGCTATTTCCATGTTCATACAGATAGCGGTGTAGATATTTCCATGTTCATTCAGATAGCGGTTCTGATATTTCCATGTTCATACAGATGACTTTGTAGATATATCCATGTTCATACAGATGGCGGTAAAGATATTTCCATGTTCATACAGATAGCGGTGTAGATATATCCATGTTCATACAGATAGCGGTGTAGATATTTCCATGTTCATACCGATAGCGGTGCTGATATTTCCATGTTTATACAGGTAGCCGTGTAGATATTTCCATGTTTATGCAGATAGCTGTGTAGATATTTCCATGTTTATACAGATAGCGGTGTAGATATTTCCATCTTTATACTGATAGCGGTGTAGATATCTCCTTCTTAATACAGATGGCGGTGTAGATATTTATATGTTCATACAGATGGCGGTGCAGATATTTCCATGTTCATACAGATGGCGGTGTAGATATTTCCATGTTTATAGAGATAGCGGAGTAGATATTTCCATGTTTATACAGATAGCAGTGGAGATATCTCTATCTAAATACAGATGGCGGTGTCGATATTTATATTTTCATACAGATGGCGGTGTAGATATTTATATGTTCATACAGATGGCGGTGTAGATATTTCCATGTTTATACAGACAGCAGTGTAGGTATCTCCATCTTAATACAGATGGCGGTGTAGATATTTATATGTTCATACAGATGGCGGTGCAGATATTTCCATGTTCATACAGATGGAGGTGTAGATATTTCCATGTTCATACAGATAGTGGTTTAGTTATTTCCATGTGTAAAGAGATAGCTGTGTAGATATTTAAATGTATATGCAGATAGCAGTGTACATATTTCCATTTTCATGCAGATAGCGGTGTAGATATTTCCATGTTCAAACAGATAGCGGTGTACATATTTCCATGTTCATACAGATACCGGTGTAGATATTTCCATGTTCATAGAGATAGCGGTGTAGATATTTCCATGTTCATACAGATAGCGGTGCTGATATTTCCATGTATGTACAGGTAGCGGTGTAGATATTTCCATGTTTATACAGATTGCGGTGTAGATATTTCCATGTTTATACAGATAGCGGTGTAGATATTTCCAAGTTTATACAGATAGAGGTGTAGATATCTCCATCTTAATATAGATGGCGGTGCAGATATTTAAATGTTCATACAGATGGCGGTGCAGATATTTCGATGTTCATACAGATGGCGGTGTAGCTATTTCCATGTTTATAGAGATAGCGCTGTACTTATTTCCATGTGTAAAGAGATAGCTTTGTAGATATTTCCATGTATATGCAGATAGCTGTGTAGATATTTCCATTTTCATGCAGATAGCCGTGTAGATATTTCCATGTTCAAACAGATAGCGGTGTAGATATTTCCATGTTCATACAGATAGCAGTGTAGATATTTCCATGTTTTTACAGTTAGCGGTGAAGGTGTATGCATGTTTACACAGATAGCGGTGTAGATATTTCCATGTTCATACAGATAGCGGTGTAGATATTTCCATGTTCATCCAGATTGCTGTGTAGATATATCCATGATCATACAGATGGCGGTGAAGATATTTCCATGTTCATACAGATAGCGGTGTAGTTATTTCCATGTGTAAAGAGATAGCTGTGTAGATATTTCCATGTATATGCAGATAGCTGTGTATATATTTCCATTTTCATGCAGATAGCAGTTTAGATATTTCCATTTTTAAACAGATAGCGGTGTAGATATTTCCGTGTTCATACAGATAGCGGTGTAGATATCTCCATGTTCAAACAGATAGCGGTGTAGATATTTCCATGTTCATACAGATAGCGGTGTAGATATTTCCATGTTCATACAGATAGCGGTGTAGATACTTCCATGTTCATACAGATAGAGGGGCTGATATTTCCATGTTCATACAGATAGCGGTTCTGATATTTCCATGTTTATACAGATATCGGTGTAGATATTTCCATGTTCATACAGATAGCGGTGTAGATATTTCCATTTTCATGCAGATAGCGGTGTAGATATTTCCATGCTCAAACAGATAGCGGTGTAGATATTTCCATGTTCATACAGATATCGGTGTAGATATTTCCATTTTCATGCAGATAGCGGTGTAGATATTTCCATGTTTATAGAGATAGCGGTGTAGGTATCTCCATCTTAATACAGTTGGCGGTGTAGATATTTATGTGTTCATACAGATGGCGGTGCAGATATTTCCATGTTCATACAGATAGCGGTGTAGTTATTTCCATGTGTAAAGAGATAGCTGTGTAGATATTTCCATGTATATGCAGATAGCTGTGTAGATATTTCTATTTTCATGCAGATAGCGGTTTAGATATTTCCATGTTCGTACAGATAGCGGTGTAGATATTTCCATGTTCATACAGAAAGCCTTGTAGACATTTCCATGTTTATACAGATAGCGGTGAAGATGTATGCATGTTTACACAGATAGCGGTGTAGATATTTCCATGTTCATTCAGATAGCGGTGTAGATATTTCAATGTTCATACAGATAGCGGTTTAGATATTTCCTTCTTAATACAGATGGCGGTGTAGATATTTACATGTTCATACAGATGGCGGTGCAGATATTTCCATGTTCATACAGATGGCGGTGTAGATATTTGCATGTTTATAGAGATAGCGGTGTAGTTATTTCCATGTGTTAAGAGATAGCTGTGTAGATATTTCCATGTATTTGCAGATAGCTATGTAGATATTTCGATTTTCATGCAGACAGCGGTGTAGATATTTCCATGTTCAAACAGATAGCGGTGTAGATATTTCCATGTTCATACAGATAACGGTGTAGATATTTCCAAGTTTATACAGATAGCGGTGTAGATAATTCCATGTTCATTCAGATGGCGGTGTAGATATTTCCATGTTCATACAGATGGCGGTGCTGATATTTCCATGTTTATACAGGTAGTGGTGTAGATATTTCCATGTTTATACAGATAGCGGTGTAGATATTTCCATGTTTATACAGATAGTGGTGTAGATAATTCCATGTTTATACAGATAGCAGTGTAGATATCTCCCTCTTAATACAGATGGCGGTGTAGATATTTATATGTTCATACAGATGGCGGTGCAGATATTTCCATGTTCATACAGATAGCGGTGTAGTTATTTCCATGTGTAAAGAGATAGCTGTGTAGATATTTAAATGTATATGCAGATAGCAGTGTAGATATTTCCATTTTCATGCAGATAGCGGTGTAGATATTTCCATGTTCAAACAGAAACGGTGTAGATATTTCCATGTTCATACAGATTGCGGTGCTGATATTTCCTTGTTTATACAGGCAGCGGTGTAGATATTTCCATGTTTATACAGATAGCGGTTTAGATATTTCCTTCTTAATACAGATGGCGGCGTAGATATTTATATGCTCATACAGATGGCGGTGTAGATATTTCCATGTTTATACAGATAGCAGTGTAGATATCTCCATCTTAATACAGATGGCGGTGTAGATATTTATATGTTCATACAGATGGCGGTGCAGATATTTCCATGTACATACAGATGGCGGTGTAGATATTTCCATGTTCATACAGATAGCGGTGTAGTTATTTCCATGTGTAAAGATATAGCTGTGTAGATATTTCCATTTTCATGCAGGTAGCGGTGTATATATTTCCATCTTCAAACAGATAGCGGTGTGGATATTTCCATGTTCATACAGATAGCGGTGTAGATATTTCCATGTTTATTCAGATAGCGGTGAAGATGTATGCATGTTTACACAGATAGCGGTGTAGATATTTCCATGTTCGTCCAGATGGCTGTGTAGATATATCCATGTTCATACAGATAGCGGTGTAGCTATTTCCATGTTCATACAGATAGCGGTGTAGATATTTCCATGTTCATTTAGATAGCGGTTCTGATATTTCCATGTTCATACAGATGACTTTGTAGATATATCCATGTTCATACAGATGGCGGTAAAGATATTTCCATGTTCATACAGATAGCGGTGTAGATATATCCATGTTCATACAGATAGCGGTGTAGATATTTCCATGTTCATACCGATAGCGGTGCTGATATTTCCATGTTTATACAGGTAGCCGTGTAGATATTTCCATGTTTATGCAGATAGCTGTGTAGATATTTCCATGTTTATACAGATAGCGGTGTAGATATTTCCATCTTTATACTGATAGCGGTGTAGATATCTCCTTCTTAATACAGATGGCGGTGTTGATATTTATATGTTCATACAGATGGCGGTGCAGATATTTCCGTGTTCATACAGATGGCGGTGTAGATATTTCCATGTTCATACAGGTTACGGTGTAGTCATTTCCATGTGTAAAGAGATAGAAGTGTACATATTTAAATGTTTATGCAGATAGCAGTGTAGATATTTCCATTTTCATGCAGATAGTCGTGTAGATATTTCCATGTTCAAACAGATAGCGGTGTAGATATTTCCATGTTCATACAGATAGCGGTGTAGATATTTCCAGGTTCATAAAGATAGCCGTGTAGATATTTCCATGTTTATACAGATAGCGGTGAAGATGTATGCATGTTTACACAGATAGCAGTGTAGATATTTCCATGTTCGTCCAGATGGCTGTGTAGATATATCCATGTTCATACAGATAGCGGTGTAGCTATTTCCATGTTCATACAGATAGCGGTGTAGATATTTCCATGTTCATTCAGATAGCGGTTCTGATATTTCCATGTTCATACAGATGACTTTGTAGATATATCCATGTTCATACAGATGGCGGTAAAGATATTTCCATGTTCATACAGATAGCGGTGTAGATATATCCATGTTCATACAGATAGCGGTGTAGATATTTCCATGTTCATACCGATAGCGGTGCTGATATTTCCATGTTTATACAGGTAGCGGTGTAGATATTTCCATGTTTATGCAGATAGCTGTGTAGATATTTCCATGTTTATACAGATAGCGGTGTAGATATTTCCATCTTTATACAGATAGCGGTGTAGATATCTCCTTCTTAATACAGATGGCGGTGTAGATATTTATATGTTCATACAGATGGCGGTGCAGATATTTCCATGTTCATACAGATGGCGGTGTAGATATTTCCATGTTTATAGAGATAGCGGTGTAGTTATTTCCATGTGTAAAGAGATAGCTGTGTAGATATTTCCATGTATATGCAGATACCTGTGTAGATATTTCCATTTTCATGCAGACAGTGGTGAAGATATTTCCATGTTCAAACAGATAGCGGTGTAGATATTTCCATGTTCATACAGATAGCGGTGTACATATTTCCATGTTCATACAGATAGCGGTGTAGATATTTCCATGTTCATACAGATAGCGGTGAAGATATTTCCATGTTCATATAGATAGCGGTGCTGATATTTCAATGTTTATACATGTAGTGGTGTAGATATTTCCATGTTTATACAGATAGCGGTGTAGATATTTCCATGTTTATACAGATAGCGGTGTAGATATTTCCATGTTTATACAGATAACAGAGGAGTTATCTCTATCTTAATACAGATGGTGCTGTAGATATTTATATTTTCATACAGATGGCGGTGCAGATATTTCCATGTTCATACAGATGGCGGTGTAGATATTTCCATGTTCATACAGGTAACGGTGTAGTTATTTCCATGTGTAAAGAGATAGCAGTGTACATATTTAAATGTATATGCAGATAGCAGTGTAGATATTTCCATTTTCATGCAGATAGTGGTGTAGATATTTCCATGTTCAAACAGATAGCGGTGTAGATATTTCTATGCTCATACAGATAGCGGTGTAGATATTTCCATGTTCATTCAGATAGCAGTTCTGATATTTCCATGTTTATACAGGCAGCATTGTAGATATTTCCATGTTTATACAGATAGCGGTTTAGATATTTCCTTCTTAATACAGATGGCGGCGTAGATATTTATATGTTCATACAGATGGCGGTGTAGATATTTCCATGTTTATACAGATAGTAGGGTAGATATCTCCATTTTAATACAGATGGCGGTGTAGATATTTATATGTTCATACAGATGGCGGTGCAGATATTTCCATGTTCATACAGATAGCGGTGTAGTTATTTCCATGTGTAAAGAGATAGCTGTGTAGATATTTCCATGTATATGCAGATAGCTGTGTAGATATTTCCATTTTCATGCAGATAGCGGTTTAGATATTTCCATGTTCAAACAGATAGCGGTGTAGATATTTCCATGTTCATACAGATAGCGGTGTAGATATTTCCATGTTTATACAGATAGCGGTGGAGGTGTATGCATGTTTACACAGATAGCGGTGTAGATATTTCCATGTTCAGATATCGGTGTAGATATTTCCATGTTCATTCAGATAGCGGTGCTGATAGTTCCATGTTTATACAGGTAGCGGTGTAGATATTTCCATGTTTATACAGATTGCGGTGTAGATATTTCCATGTTTATACAGATAGCGGTGTAGATATTTCCAAGTTTATACAGATAGCGGTGTAGATATCTCCATCTTAATATAGATGGCGGTGTAGATATTTATATGTTCATACAGATGGCGGTGCAGATATTTCCATGTTCATACAGATGGCGGTGTAGATATTTCCGTGATTATAGAGATAGCGCTGTAGTTATTTCCAAGTGTAAAGAGATAGCTTTATAGATATTTCCATGTATATGCAGATCGCTGTGTAGATATTTCCATTTTCATGCAGATAGTGGTGTAGATATTTCCATGTTCAAACAGATAGCGGTGTAGTTATTTCCATGTTCATACAGATAGCAGTGTAGATATTTCCATGTTTATATAGATAGCCGTGAAGATGTATGCATGTTTACACAGATAGCGTTGTAGATATTTCCATCTTCATACAGATAGCGGTGTAGATATTTCCATGTTCATCCAGATGGCTGTGTAGATATATCCATGTTCATACAGATGGTGGTGAAGATATTTCCATGTTCATACAGATAGCGGTGTAGTTATTTCCACGTGTAAAGAGATAGCTGTGTAGATATTTCCATGTATATGCAGATAGCTGTGTAGATATTTCCATTTTCATGCAGATAGCGCTTTAGATATTTCCATGTTCAAACAGATAGCGGTGTAGATATTTCCATGTTCATACAGATAGCGGCGTAGATATTTCCATGGTTATACAGATAGCGGTGAAGGTGTATGCATGTTTACACAGAAAGCGGTGTAGATATTTCCATGTTCATACAGATCGCGGTGTAGATATTTCCATGTTCATCCAGATGGCTGTGTAGCCATATCCATTTTCATACAGATGGCGGTGAAGATATTTCCATGTTCATACAGATAGCGGTGTAGATATTTCCATGTTCATACAGATAGCGGTGTAGATATTTCCATGTTCATACAGATGGCTGTGTAGGTATATCCATGTTCATACAGATGGCGGTAAAGATATTTCCATGTTCATACAGATAGCGGTGTAGATATTTCCATGTTCATACAGATAGCGGTGCTGATATTTCAAGGTGTAAAGAGATAGCTGTGTAGATATTTCCATTTTCATGCAGATAGCTGTGTATATATTTCCATCTTCAAACAGATAGCGGTGTAGATATTTCCATGTTCATAGAGATAGTGGTGTAGATATTTCCATGTTTATACAGATAGCGGTGAAGATGTATGCATGTTTACACAGATAGCAGTGTAGAGATTTCCATGTTCATCCAGAGGGCTGTGTAGATATATCCATGTTCATACAGATAGCGGTGTAGATATTTCCATGTTCATACAGATAGCGATGTACATATTTCCATGTTCATACAGATAGCGGTGCTGATATTTCCATGTTTATACAGGTAGCGGTGTAGATATTTCCATGATTATACAGATAGCGGTGTAGATATTTCCATGTTTATACAGATAGCGGTGTTGATATTTCCATGTTTATACAGATAGCGGTGTAGATATCTCCATCTTAATACAGATGGCGGTGTAGATATTTATATGTTCATACAGATGGCGTTGTAGATATTTCCATGTTCATCCAGATGGCTCTGTAGATATATCCATGTTCGTACAGATGGCGGTGAAGATATTTCCATGTTCATACAGATAGCGGTGTATATATATCCATGTTCATACAGATAGCGGTGTAGATATTTCCATGTTCATACAGATAGCGGTGTAGCTATTTCCATGTTCATACAGATAGCGGTGTAGATATTTCCATGTTCATACAGATAGCGGTGCTGATATTTCCATGTTTATACAGGTAGCTGTGTAGATATTTCCATGTTTATACAGATAGCGGTGTAGATGTTTCCATGTTTATACAGATAGCGGTGTAGATATTTCCATGTTTATACAGATAGCGGTGTAGATATCTCCATCTTAATACAGATGGCGGTGTAGATATTTATATGTTCATACAGATGGCGGTGCAGATATTTCCATGTTCATAAAGATGGCGGTGTAGATATTTCCATGTTCATACAGATAGCGGTGTAGTTATTTCCATGTGTAAAGAGATAGCTGTGTAGTTATTTCCATGTATATGCAGATAGCAGTGTAGATATTTCCATTTTCATGCAGATAGCTGTGTAGATATTTCCATGTTCAAACAGATAGCGGTGTAGATATTTCCATGTTCATACAGATAGCGGTGCAGATATTTCCATGTTCATACAGGTAGCGGTGTAGATATTTCCATGTTCAAACAGATAGCTGTGTAGATATTTCCATGTATATGCAGATAGCTGTGTAGATATTTCTATTTTCATGCAGATAGCGGTTTAGATATTTCCATGTTCGTACAGATAGCGGTGTAGATATTTCCATGTTCATACAGATGGCCTTGTAGACATTTCCATGTTTATACAGATAGCTGTGAAGATGTATGCATGTTTACACAGATAGCGGTGTAGATATTCCCATGTTCATACAGATAGCGGTGTAGATATTTCAATGTTCATACAGATAGCGGTTTAGATATTTCCTTCTTAATACAGATGGCGGTGTAGATATTTATATGTTCATACAGATGGCGGTGCAGATATTTCCATGTTCATACAGATTGCAGTGTAGATAATTCCATGTTTATAGAGATAGCGGTGTAGTTATTTCCATGTGTTAAGAGATAGCTGTGTAGATATTTCCATGTATTTGCAGATAGCTGTGTAGATATTTCCATTTTCATGCAGACAGCGGTGTATATATTTCCATGTTCAAACAGATAGCGGTGTAGATATTTCCATGTTCATACAGATAACGGTGTAGATATTTCCATGTTCATACAGATAGCGGTGTAGGTATTTCCATGTTCATACAGATGGCGGTGTAGATATTTCCATGTTCATACAGATGGCGGTGCTGATATTTCCATGTTTATACAGGTAGTGGTGTAGATATTTCCATGTTTATACAGATAGCGGTGTAGATATTTCCATGTTTATACAGATAGCGGTGTAGATAATTCCATGTTTATACAGATAGCGGTGTAGATATCTCCATCTTAATACAGATGGCGGTGTAGATATTTATATGTTCATACAGATGGTGGTGCAGATATTTCCATGTTCATTCAGATAGCGGTGTAGTTATTTCCATGTGTAAAGAGATAGCTGTGTAGATATTTAAATGTATATGCAGATAGCAGTGTAGATATTTCCATTTTCATGCAGATAGCGGTGTAGATATTTCCATGTTCAAACAGATAGCGGTGTAGATATTTCCATGTTCATACAGATAGCGGTGTAGTTATTTCCATGTTCATACAGATAGCAGTGTAGATATTTCCATGTTTATATAGATAGCGGTGAAGATGTATGCATGTTTACACAGATAGCATTGTAGATATTTCCATCTTCATACAGATAGCGGTGTAGATATTTCCATGTTCATCCAGATGGCTGTGTAGATATATCCATGTTCATACAGATGGTGGTGAAGATATTTCCATGTTCATACAGATAGCGGTGTAGTTATTTCCGCGTGTAAAGAGATAGTTGTGTAGATATTTCCATGTATATGCAGATAGCTGTGTAGATATTTCCATTTTCATGCAGATAGCGCTTTAGATATTTCCATGTTCAAACAGATAGCGGTGTAGATATTTCCATGTTCATACAGATAGCGGCGTAGATATTTCCATGGTTATACAGATAGCGGTGAAGGTGTATGCATGTTTACACAGAAAGCGGTGTAGATATTTCCATGTTCATACAGATCACGGTGTAGATATTTCCATGTTCATCCAGATGGCTGTGTAGCCATATCCATTTTCATACAGATGGCGGTGAAGATATTTCCATGTTCATACAGATAGCGGTGTAGATATTTCCATGTTCATACAGATAGCAGTGTAGATATTTCCATGTTCATACAGATGGCTGTGTAGGTATATCCATGTTCATACAGATGGCGGTAAAGATATTTCCATGTTCATGCAGATAGCGGTGTAGATATTTCCATGTTCATACAGATAGCGGTGCTGATATTTCAAGGTGTAAAGAGATAGCTGTGTAGATATTTCCATTTTCATGCAGATAGCTGTGTATATATTTCCATCTTCAAACAGATAGCGGTGTAGATATTTCCATGTTCATAGAGATAGTGGTGTAGATATTTCCATGTTTATACAGATAGTGGTGAAGATGTATGCATGTTTACACAGATAGCAGTGTAGAGATTTCCATGTTCATCCAGAGGGCTGTGTAGATATATCCATGTTCATACAGATAGCGGTGTAGATATTTCCATGTTCATACAGATAGCGATGTACATATTTCCATGTTCATACAGATGGCCTTGTAGACATTTCCATGTTTATACAGATATCGGTGAAGATGTATGCATGTTTACACAGATAGCGGTGTAGATATTCCCATGTTCATACAGATAGCGGTGTAGATATTTCAATGTTCATACAGATAGCGGTTTAGATATTTCCTTCTTAATACAGATGGCGGTGTAGATATTTATATGTCCATACAGATGGCGGTGCAGATATTTCCATGTTCATACAGATTGCGGTGTAGATAATTCCATGTTTATAGAGATAGCGGTGTAGTTATTTCCATGTGTTAAGAGATAGCTGTGTAGATATTTCCATGTATTTGCAGATAGCTGTGTAGATATTTCCATTTTCATGCAGACAGCGGTGTATATATTTCCATGTTCAAACAGATAGCGGTGTAGATATTTCCATGTTCATACAGATAACGGTGTAGATATTTCCATGTTCATACAGATAGCAGTGTAGGTATTTCCATGTTCATACAGATGGCGGTGTAGATATTTCCATGTTCATACAGATGGCGGTGCTGATTTTTCCATGTTTATACAGGTAGTGGTGTAGATATTTCCATGTTTATACAGATAGCGGTGTAGATATTTCCATGTTTATACAGATAGCGGTGTAGATAATTCCATGTTTATACAGATAGCGGTGTAGATATCTCCATCTTAATACAGATGGCGGTGTAGATATTTATATGTTCATACAGATGGCGGTGCAGATATTTCCATGTTCATTCAGATAGCGGTGTAGTTATTTCCATGTGTAAAGAGATAGCTGTGTAGATATTTAAATGTATATGCAGATAGCAGTGTAGATATTTCCATTTTCATGCAGATAGCGGTGTAGATATTTCCATGTTCAAACAGATAGCGGTGTAGATATTTCCATGTTCATACAGATAGCGGTGTAGTTATTTCCATGTTCATACAGATAGCAGTGTAGATATTTCCATGTTTATATAGATAGCGGTGAAGATGTATGCATGTTTACACAGATAGCGTTGTAGATATTTCCATCTTCATACAGATAGCGGTGTAGATATTTCCATGTTCATCCAGATGGCTGTGTAGATATATCCATGTTCATACAGATGGTGGTGAAGATATTTCCATGTTCATACAGATAGCGGTGTAGTTATTACCACGTGTAAAGAGATAGCTGTGTAGATATTTCCATGTATATGCAGATAGCTGTGTAGATATTTCCATTTTCATGCAGATAGCGCTTTAGATATTTCCATGTTCAAACAGATAGCGGTGTAGATATTTCCATGTTCATACAGATAGCGGCGTAGATATTTCCATGGTTATACAGATAGCGGTGAAGGTGTATGCATGTTTACACAGAAAGCGGTGTAGATATTTCCATGTTCATACAGATCGCGGTGAAGATATTTCCATGTTCATCCAGAAGGCTGTGTAGCCATATCCATTTTCATACAGATGGCGGTGAAGATATTTCCATGTTCATACAGATAGCGGTGTAGATATTTCCATGTTCATACAGATAGCGGTGTAGATATTTCCATGTTCATACAGATGGCTGTGTAGGTATATCCATGTTCATACAGATGGCGGTAAAGATATTTCCATGTTCATACAGATAGCGGTGTAGATATTTCCATGTTCATACAGATAGCGGTGCTGATATTTCAAGGTGTAAAGAGATAGCTGTGTAGATATTTCCATTTTCATGCAGATAGCTGTGTATATATTTCCATCTTCAAACAGATAGCGGTGTAGATATTTCCATGTTCATAGAGATAGTGGTGTAGATATTTCCATGTTTATACAGATAGCGGTGAAGATGTATGCATGTTTACACAGATAGCAGTGTAGAGATTTCCATGTTCATCCAGAGGGCTGTGTAGATATATCCATGTTCATACAGATAGCGGTGTAGATATTTCCATGTTCATACAGATAGCGATGTACATATTTCCATGTTCATACAGATAGCGGTGCTGATATTTCCATGTTTATACAGGTAGCGGTGTAGATATTTCCATGATTATACAGATAGCGGTGTAGATATCTCCATGTTTATACAGATAGCGGTGTTGATATTTCCATGTTTATACAGATAGCGGTGTAGATATCTCCACCTTAATACTGATGGCGGTGTAGATATTTATATGTTCATACAGATGGCGTTGTAGATATTTCCATGTTCATCCAGATGGCTCTGTAGATATATCCATGTTCGTACAGATGGCGGTGAAGATATTTCCATGTTCATACAGATAGCGGTGTATATATATCCATGTTCATACAGATAGCGGTGTAGATATTTCCATGTTCATACAGATTGCGGTGTAGCTATTTCCATGTTCATACAGATAGCGGTGTAGATATTTCCATGTTCATACAGATAGCGGTGCTGATATTTCCATGTTTATACAGGTAGCTGTGTAGATATTTCCATGTTTATACAGATAGCGGTGTAGATGTTTCCATGTTTATACAGATAGCGGTGTAGATATTTCCATGTTTATACAGATAGCGGTGTAGATAACTCCATCTTAATGCAGATGGCGGTGTAGATATTTATATGTTCATACAGATGGCGGTGCAGATATTTCCATGTTCATAAAGATGGCGGTGTAGATATTTCCATGTTCATACAGATAGCGGTGTAGTTATTTCCATGTGTAAAGAGATAGCTGTGTAGTTATTTCCATGTATATGCAGATAGCAGTGTAGATATTTCCATTTTCATGCAGATAGCTGTGTAGATATTTCCATGTTCAAACAGATAGCGGTGTAGATATTTCCATGTTCATACAGATAGCGGTGCAGATATTTCCATGTTCATACAGGTAGCGGTGTAGATATTTCCATGTTCAAACAGATAGCTGTGTAGATATTTCCATGTATATGCAGATAGCTGTGTAGATATTTCTATTTTCATGCAGATAGCGGTTTAGATATTTCCATGTTCGTACAGATAGCGGTGTAGATATTTCCATGTTCATACAGATGGCCTTGTAGACATTTCCATGTTTATACAGATAGCGGTGAAGATGTATGCATGTTTACACAGATAGCGGTGTAGATTTTCCCATGTTCATACAGATAGCGGTGTAGATATTTCAATGTTCATACAGATAGCGGTTTAGATATTTCCTTCTTAATACAGATGGCGGTGTAGATATTTATATGTTCATACAGATGGCGGTGCAGGTATTTCCATGTTCATACAGATTGCGGTGTAGATAATTCCATGTTTATAGAGATAGCGGTGTAGTTATTTCCATGTGTTAAGAGATAGCTGTGTAGATATTTCCATGTATTTGCAGATAGCTGTGTAGATATTTCCATTTTCATGCAGACAGCGGTGTATATATTTCCATGTTCAAACAGATAGCGGTGTAGATATTTCCATGTTCATACAGATAACGGTGTAGATATTTCCATGTTCATACAGATAGCGGTGTAGGTATTTCCATGTTCATACAGATGGCGGTGTAGATATTTCCATGTTCATACAGATGGCGGTGCTGATTTTTCCATGTTTATACAGGTAGTGGTGTAGATATTTCCATGTTTATACAGATAGCGGTGTAGATATTTCCATGTTTATACAGATAGCGGTGTAGATAATTCCATGTTTATACAGATAGCGGTGTAGATATCTCCATCTTAATACAGATGGCGGTGTAGATATTTATATGTTCATACAGATGGCGGTGCAGATATTTCCATGTTCATTCAGATAGCGGTGTAGTTATTTCCATGTGTAAAGAGATAGCTGTGTAGATATTTAAATGTATATGCAGATAGCAGTGTAGATATTTCCATTTTCATGCAGATAGCGGTGTAGATATTTCCATGTTCAAACAGATAGCGGTGTAGATATTTCCATGTTCATACAGATAGCGGTGTAGTTATTTCCATGTTCATACAGATAGCAGTGTAGATATTTCCATGTTTATATAGATAGCGGTGAAGATGTATGCATGTTTACACAGATAGCGTTGTAGATATTTCCATCTTCATACAGATAGCGGTGTAGATATTTCCATGTTCATCCAGATGGCTGTGTAGATATATCCATGTTCATACAGATGGTGGTGAAGATATTTCCATGTTCATACAGATAGCGGTGTAGTTATTTCCGCGTGTAAAGAGATAGCTGTGTAGATATTTCCATGTATATGCAGATAGCTGTGTAGATATTTCCATTTTCATGCAGATAGCGCTTTAGATATTTCCATGTTCAAACAGATAGCGGTGTAGATATTTCCATGTTCATACAGATAGCGGCGTAGATATTTCCATGGTTATACAGATAGCGGTGAAGGTGTATGCATGTTTACACAGAAAGCGGTGTAGATATTTCCATGTTCATACAGATCACGGTGTAGATATTTCCATGTTCATCCAGATGGCTGTGTAGCCATATCCATTTTCATACAGATGGCGGTGAAGATATTTCCATGTTCATACAGATAGCGGTGTAGATATTTCCATGTTCATACAGATAGCAGTGTAGATATTTCCATGTTCATACAGATGGCTGTGTAGGTATATCCATGTTCATACAGATGGCGGTAAAGATATTTCCATGTTCATGCAGATAGCGGTGTAGATATTTCCATGTTCATACAGATAGCGGTGCTGATATTTCAAGGTGTAAAGAGATAGCTGTGTAGATATTTCCATTTTCATGCAGATAGCTGTGTATATATTTCCATCTTCAAACAGATAGCGGTGTAGATATTTCCATGTTCATAGAGATAGTGGTGTAGATATTTCCATGTTTATACAGATAGCGGTGAAGATGTATGCATGTTTACACAGATAGCAGTGTAGAGATTTCCATGTTCATCCAGAGGGCTGTGTAGATATATCCATGTTCATACAGATAGCGGTGTAGATATTTCCATGTTCATACAGATAGCGATGTACATATTTCCATGTTCATACAGATGGCCTTGTAGACATTTCCATGTTTATACAGATAGCGGTGAAGATGTATGCATGTTTACACAGATAGCGGTGTAGATATTCCCATGTTCATACAGATAGCGGTGTAGATATTTCAATGTTCATACAGATAGCGGTTTAGATATTTCCTTCTTAATACAGATGGCGGTGTAGATATTTATATGTTCATACAGATGGCGGTGCAGATATTTCCATGTTCATACAGATTGCGGTGTAGATAATTCCATGTTTATAGAGATAGCGGTGTAGTTATTTCCATGTGTTAAGAGATAGCTGTGTAGATATTTCCATGTATTTGCAGATAGCTGTGTAGATATTTCCATTTTCATGCAGACAGCGGTGTATATATTTCCATGTTCAAACAGATAGCGGTGTAGATATTTCCATGTTCATACAGATAACGGTGTAGATATTTCCATGTTCATACAGATAGCGGTGTAGGTATTTCCATGTTCATACAGATGGCGGTGTAGATATTTCCATGTTCATACAGATGGCGGTGCTGATTTTTCCATGTTTATACAGGTAGTGGTGTAGATATTTCCATGTTTATACAGATAGCGGTGTAGATATTTAAAATGTTTATACAGATAGCGGTGTAGATAATTCCATGTTTATACAGATAGCGGTGTAGATATCTCCATCTTAATACAGATGGCGGTGTAGATATTTATATGTTCATACAGATGGCGGTGCAGATATTTCCATGTTCATTCAGATAGCGGTGTAGTTATTTCCATGTGTAAAGAGATAGCTGTGTAGATATTTAAATGTATATGCAGATAGCAGTGTAGATATTTCCATTTTCATGCAGATAGCGGTGTAGATATTTCCATGTTCAAACAGATAGCGGTGTAGATATTTCCATGTTCATACAGATAGCGGTGTAGTTATTTCCATGTTCATACAGATAGCAGTGTAGATATTTCCATGTTTATATAGATAGCGGTGAAGATGTATGCATGTTTACACAGATAGCGTTGTAGATATTTCCATCTTCATACAGATAGCGGTGTAGATATTTCCATGTTCATCCAGATGGCTGTGTAGATATATCCATGTTCATACAGATAGTGGTGAAGATATTTCCATGTTCATACAGATAGCGGTGTAGTTATTTCCGCGTGTAAAGAGATAGCTGTGTAGATATTTCCATGTATATGCAGATAGCTGTGTAGATATTTCCATTTTCATGCAGATAGCGCTTTAGATATTTCCATGTTCAAACAGATAGCGGTGTAGATATTTCCATGTTCATACAGATAGCGGCGTAGATATTTCCATGGTTATACAGATAGCGGTGAAGGTGTATGCATGTTTACACAGAAAGCGGTGTAGATATTTCCATGTTCATACAGATCGCGGTGTAGATATTTCCATGTTCATCCAGATGGCTGTGTAGCCATATCCATTTTCATACAGATGGCGGTGAAGATATTTCCATGTTCATACAGATAGCGGTGTAGATATTTCCATGTTCATACAGATAGCGGTGTAGATATTTCCATGTTCATACAGATGGCTGTGTAGGTATATCCATGTTCATACAGATGGCGGTAAAGATATTTCCAAGTTCATACAGATAGCGGTGTAGATATTTCCATGTTCATACAGATAGCGGTGCTGATATTTCAAGGTGTAAAGAGATAGCTGTGTAGATATTTCCATTTTCATGGAGATAGCTGTGTATATATTTCCATCTTCAAACAGATAGCGGTGTAGATATTTCCATGTTCATAGAGATAGTGGTGTAGATATTTCCATGTTTATACAGATAGCGGTGAAGATGTATGCATGTTTACACAGATAGCAGTGTAGAGATTTCCATGTTCATCCAGAGGGCTGTGTAGATATATCCATGTTCATACAGATAGCGGTGTAGATATTTCCATGTTCATACAGATATCGATGTACATATTTCCATGTTCATACAGATAGCGGTGCTGATATTTCCATGTTTATACAGGTAGCGGTGTAGATATTTCCATGATTATACAGATAGCGGTGTAGATATTTCCATGTTTATACAGATAGCGGTGTTGATATTTCCATGTTTATACAGATAGCGGTGTAGATATCTCCACCTTAATACTGATGGCGGTGTAGATATTTATATGTTCATACAGATGGCGTTGTAGATATTTCCATGTTCATCCAGATGGCTCTGTAGATATATCCATGTTCGTACAGATGGCGGTGAAGATATTTCCATGTTCATACAGATAGCGGTGTATATATATCCATGTTCATACAGATAGCGGTGTAGATATTTCCATGTTCATACAGATAGCGGTGTAGCTATTTCCATGTTCATACAGATAGTGGTGTAGATATTTCCATGTTCATACAGATAGCGGTGCTGATATTTCCATGTTTATACAGGTAGCTGTGTAGATATTTCCATGTTTATACAGATAGCGGTGTAGATGTTTCCATGTTTATACAGATAGCGGTGTAGATATTTCCATGTTTATACAGATAGGGGTGTAGATATCTCCATCTTAATACAGATGGCGGTGTAGATATTTATATGTACATACAGATGGCGGTGCAGATATTTCCATGTTCATAAAGATGGCGGTGTAGATATTTCCATGTTCATACAGATAGCGGTGTAGTTATTTCCATGTGTAAAGAGATAGCTGTGTAGTTATTTCCATGTATATGCAGATAGCAGTGTAGATATTTCCATTTTCATGCAGATAGCTGTGTAGATATTTCCATATTCAAACAGATAGCGGTGTAGATATTTCCAGGTTCATACAGATAGCGGTGCAGATATTTCCATGTTCATACAGGTAGCGGTGTAGATATTTCCATGTTCAAACAGATAGCTGTGTAGATATTTCCATGTATATGCAGATAGCTGTGTAGATATTTCTATTTTCATGCAGATAGCGGTTTAGATATTTCCATGTTCGTACAGATAGCGGTGTAGATATTTCCATGTTCATACAGATGACCTTGTAGACATTTCCATGTTTATACAGATAGCGGTGAAGATGTATGCATGTTTACACAGATAGCGGTGTAGATATTCCCATGTTCATACAGATAGCGGTGTAGATATTTCAATGTTCATACAGATAGCGGTTTAGTTATTTCCTTCTTAATACAGATGGCGGTGTAGATATTTATATGTTCATACAGATGGCGGTGCAGATATTTCCATGTTCATACAGATTGCGGTGTAGATAATTCCATGTTTATAGAGATAGCGGTGTAGTTATTTCCATGTGTTAAGAGATAGCTGTGTAGATATTTCCATGTATTTGCAGATAGCTGTGTAGATATTTTCATTTTCATGCAGATAGCGCTTTAGATATTTCCATGTTCAAACAGATAGCGGTGTAGATATTTCCATGTTCATACAGATGGCGGTGCTGATTTTTCCATGTTTATACAGGTAGTGGTGTAGATATTTCCATGTTTATACAGATAGCGGTGTAGATATTTCCATGTTTATACAGATAGCGGTGTAGATAATTCCATGTTTATACAGATAGCGGTGTAGATATCTCCATCTTAATACAGATGGCGGTGTAGATATTTATATGTTCATACAGATGGCGGTGCAGATATTTCCATGTTCATTCAGATAGCGGTGTAGTTATTTCCATGTGTAAAGAGATAGCTGTGTAGATATTTAAATGTATATGCAGATAGCAGTGTAGATATTTCCATTTTCATGCAGATAGCGGTGTAGATATTTCCATGTTCAAACAGATAGCGGTGTAGATATTTCCATGTTCATACAGATAGCGGTGTAGTTATTTCCATGTTCATACAGATAGCAGTGTAGATATTTCCATGTTTATATAGATAGCGGTGAAGATGTATGCATGTTTACACAGATAGCGTTGTAGATATTTCCATCTTCATACAGATAGCGGTGTAGATATTTCCATGTTCATCCAGATGGCTGTGTAGATATATCCATGTTCATACAGATGGTGGTGAAGATATTTCCATGTTCATACAGATAGCGGTGTAGTTATTTCCGCGTGTAAAGAGATAGCTGTGTAGATATTTCCATGTATATGCAGATAGCTGTGTAGATATTTCCATTTTCATGCAGATAGCGCTTTAGATATTTCCATGTTCAAACAGATAGCGGTGTAGATATTTCCATGTTCATACAGATAGCGGCGTAGATATTTCCATGGTTATACAGATAGCGGTGAAGGTGTATGCATGTTTACACAGAAAGCGGTGTAGATATTTCCATGTTCATACAGATCACGGTGTAGATATTTCCATGTTCATCCAGATGGCTGTGTAGCCATATCCATTTTCATACAGATGGCGGTGAAGATATTTCCATGTTCATACAGATAGCGGTGTAGATATTTCCATGTTCATACAGATAGCAGTGTAGATATTTCCATGTTCATACAGATGGCTGTGTAGGTATATCCATGTTCATACAGATGGCGGTAAAGATATTTCCATGTTCATGCAGATAGCGGTGTAGATATTTCCATGTTCATACAGATAGCGGTGCTGATATTTCAAGGTGTAAAGAGATAGCTGTGTAGATATTTCCATTTTCATGCAGATAGCTGTGTATATATTTCCATCTTCAAACAGATAGCGGTGTAGATATTTCCATGTTCATAGAGATAGTGGTGTAGATATTTCCATGTTTATACAGATAGCGGTGAAGATGTATGCATGTTTACACAGATAGCAGTGTAGAGATTTCCATGTTCATCCAGAGGGCTGTGTAGATATATCCATGTTCATACAGATAGCGGTGTAGATATTTCCATGTTCATACAGATAGCGATGTACATATTTCCATGTTCATACAGATGGCCTTGTAGACATTTCCATGTTTATACAGATAGCGGTGAAGATGTATGCATGTTTACACAGATAGCGGTGTAGATATTCCCATGTTCATACAGATAGCGGTGTAGATATTTCAATGTTCATACAGATAGCGGTTTAGATATTTCCTTCTTAATACAGATGGCGGTGTAGATATTTATATGTTCATACAGATGGCGGTGCAGATATTTCCATGTTCATACAGATTGCGGTGTAGATAATTCCATGTTTATAGAGATAGCGGTGTAGTTATTTCCATGTGTTAAGAGATAGCTGTGTAGATATTTCCATGTATTTGCAGATAGCTGTGTAGATATTTCCATTTTCATGCAGACAGCGGTGTATATATTTCCATGTTCAAACAGATAGCGGTGTAGATATTTCCATGTTCATACAGATAACGGTGTAGATATTTCCATGTTCATACAGATAGCGGTGTAGGTATTTCCATGTTCATACAGATGGCGGTGTAGATATTTCCATGTTCATACAGATGGCGGTGCTGATTTTTCCATGTTTATACAGGTAGTGGTGTAGATATTTCCATGTTTATACAGATAGCGGTGTAGATATTTAAAATGTTTATACAGATAGCGGTGTAGATAATTCCATGTTTATACAGATAGCGGTGTAGATATCTCCATCTTAATACAGATGGCGGTGTAGATATTTATATGTTCATACAGATGGCGGTGCAGATATTTCCATGTTCATTCAGATAGCGGTGTAGTTATTTCCATGTGTAAAGAGATAGCTGTGTAGATATTTAAATGTATATGCAGATAGCAGTGTAGATATTTCCATTTTCATGCAGATAGCGGTGTAGATATTTCCATGTTCAAACAGATAGCGGTGTAGATATTTCCATGTTCATACAGATAGCGGTGTAGTTATTTCCATGTTCATACAGATAGCAGTGTAGATATTTCCATGTTTATATAGATAGCGGTGAAGATGTATGCATGTTTACACAGATAGCGTTGTAGATATTTCCATCTTCATACAGATAGCGGTGTAGATATTTCCATGTTCATCCAGATGGCTGTGTAGATATATCCATGTTCATACAGATAGTGGTGAAGATATTTCCATGTTCATACAGATAGCGGTGTAGTTATTTCCGCGTGTAAAGAGATAGCTGTGTAGATATTTCCATGTATATGCAGATAGCTGTGTAGATATTTCCATTTTCATGCAGATAGCGCTTTAGATATTTCCATGTTCAAACAGATAGCGGTGTAGATATTTCCATGTTCATACAGATAGCGGCGTAGATATTTCCATGGTTATACAGATAGCGGTGAAGGTGTATGCATGTTTACACAGAAAGCGGTGTAGATATTTCCATGTTCATACAGATCGCGGTGTAGATATTTCCATGTTCATCCAGATGGCTGTGTAGCCATATCCATTTTCATACAGATGGCGGTGAAGATATTTCCATGTTCATACAGATAGCGGTGTAGATATTTCCATGTTCATACAGATAGCGGTGTAGATATTTCCATGTTCATACAGATGGCTGTGTAGGTATATCCATGTTCATACAGATGGCGGTAAAGATATTTCCAAGTTCATACAGATAGCGGTGTAGATATTTCCATGTTCATACAGATAGCGGTGCTGATATTTCAAGGTGTAAAGAGATAGCTGTGTAGATATTTCCATTTTCATGGAGATAGCTGTGTATATATTTCCATCTTCAAACAGATAGCGGTGTAGATATTTCCATGTTCATAGAGATAGTGGTGTAGATATTTCCATGTTTATACAGATAGCGGTGAAGATGTATGCATGTTTACACAGATAGCAGTGTAGAGATTTCCATGTTCATCCAGAGGGCTGTGTAGATATATCCATGTTCATACAGATAGCGGTGTAGATATTTCCATGTTCATACAGATATCGATGTACATATTTCCATGTTCATACAGATAGCGGTGCTGATATTTCCATGTTTATACAGGTAGCGGTGTAGATATTTCCATGATTATACAGATAGCGGTGTAGATATTTCCATGTTTATACAGATAGCGGTGTTGATATTTCCATGTTTATACAGATAGCGGTGTAGATATCTCCACCTTAATACTGATGGCGGTGTAGATATTTATATGTTCATACAGATGGCGTTGTAGATATTTCCATGTTCATCCAGATGGCTCTGTAGATATATCCATGTTCGTACAGATGGCGGTGAAGATATTTCCATGTTCATACAGATAGCGGTGTATATATATCCATGTTCATACAGATAGCGGTGTAGATATTTCCATGTTCATACAGATAGCGGTGTAGCTATTTCCATGTTCATACAGATAGCGGTGTAGATATTTCCATGTTCATACAGATAGCGGTGCTGATATTTCCATGTTTATACAGGTAGCTGTGTAGATATTTCCATGTTTATACAGATAGCGGTGTAGATGTTTCCATGTTTATACAGATAGCGGTGTAGATATTTCCATGTTTATACAGATAGGGGTGTAGATATCTCCATCTTAATACAGATGGCGGTGTAGATATTTATATGTACATACAGATGGCGGTGCAGATATTTCCATGTTCATAAAGATGGCGGTGTAGATATTTCCATGTTCATACAGATAGCGGTGTAGTTATTTCCATGTGTAAAGAGATAGCTGTGTAGTTATTTCCATGTATATGCAGATAGCAGTGTAGATATTTCCATTTTCATGCAGATAGCTGTGTAGATATTTCCATATTCAAACAGATAGCGGTGTAGATATTTCCAGGTTCATACAGATAGCGGTGCAGATATTTCCATGTTCATACAGGTAGCGGTGTAGATATTTCCATGTTCAAACAGATAGCTGTGTAGATATTTCCATGTATATGCAGATAGCTGTGTAGATATTTCTATTTTCATGCAGATAGCGGTTTAGATATTTCCATGTTCGTACAGATAGCGGTGTAGATATTTCCATGTTCATACAGATGACCTTGTAGACATTTCCATGTTTATACAGATAGCGGTGAAGATGTATGCATGTTTACACAGACAGCGGTGTAGATATTCCCATGTTCATACAGATAGCGGTGTAGATATTTCAATGTTCATACAGATAGCGGTTTAGTTATTTCCTTCTTAATACAGATGGCGGTGTAGATATTTATATGTTCATACAGATGGCGGTGCAGATATTTCCATGTTCATACAGATTGCGGTGTAGATAATTCCATGTTTATAGAGATAGCGGTGTAGTTATTTCCATGTGTTAAGAGATAGCTGTGTAGATATTTCCATGTATTTGCAGATAGCTGTGTAGATATTTTCATTTTCATGCAGATAGCGCTTTAGATATTTCCATGTTCAAACAGATAGCGGTGTAGATATTTCCATGTTCATACAGATAGCGGCGTAGATATTTCCATGGTTATACAGATAGCGGTGAAGGTGTATGCATGTTTACACAGAAAGCGGTGTAGATATTTCCATGTTCATACAGATCGCGGTGTAGATATTTCCATGTTCATCCAGATGGCTGTGTAGCCATATCCATTTTCATACAGATGGCGGTGAAGATATTTCCATGTTCATACAGATAGCGGTGTAGATATTTCCATGTTCATACAGATAGCGGTGTAGATATTTCCATGTTCATACAGATGGCTGTGTAGGTATATCCATGTTCATACAGATGGCGGTAAAGATATTTCCATGTTCATACAGATAGCGGTGTAGATATTTCCATGTTCATACAGATAGCGGTGCTGATATTTCAAGGTGTAAAGAGATAGCTGTGTAGATATTTCCATTTTCATGCAGATAGCTGTGTATATATTTCCATCTTCAAACAGATAGCGGTGTAGATATTTCCATGTTCATAGAGATAGTGGTGTAGATATTTCCATGTTTATACAGATAGCGGTGAAGATGTATGCATGTTTACACAGATAGCAGTGTAGAGATTTCCATGTTCATCCAGAGGGCTGTGTAGATATATCCATGTTCATACAGATAGCGGTGTAGATATTTCCATTTTCATACAGATAGCGATGTACATATTTCCATGTTCATACAGATAGCGGTGCTGATATTTCCATGTTTATACAGGTAGCGGTGTAGATATTTCCATGATTATACAGATAGCGGTGTAGATATTTCCATGTTTATACAGATAGCGGTGTTGATATTTCCATGTTTATACAGATAGCGGTGTAGATATCTCCATCTTAATACAGATGGCGGTGTAGATATTTATATGTTCATACAGATGGCGTTGTAGATATTTCCATGTTCATCCAGATGGCTCTGTAGATATATCCATGTTCGTACAGATGGCGGTGAAGATATTTCCATGTTCATACAGATAGCGGTGTATATATATCCATGTTCATACAGATAGCGGTGTAGATATTTCCATGTTCATACAGATAGCGGTGTAGCTATTTCCATGTTCATACAGATAGCGGTGTAGATATTTCCATGTTCATACAGATAGCGGTGCTGATATTTCCATGTTTATACAGGTAGCTGTGTAGATATTTCCATGTTTATACAGATAGCGGTGTAGATGTTTCCATGTTTATACAGATAGCGGTGTAGATATTTCCATGTTTATACAGATAGCGGTGTAGATATCTCCATCTTAATACAGATGGCGGTGTAGATATTTATATGTTCATACAGATGGCGGTGCAGATATTTCCATGTTCATAAAGATGGCGGTGTAGATATTTCCATGTTCATACAGATAGCGGTGTAGTTATTTCCATGTGTAAAGAGATAGCTGTGTAGTTATTTCCATGTATATGCAGATAGCAGTGTAGATATTTCCATTTTCATGCAGATAGCTGTGTAGATATTTCTATGTTCAAACAGATAGCGGTGTAGATATTTCCATGTTCATACAGATAGCGGTGCAGATATTTCCATATTCATACAGGTAGCGGTGTAGATATTTCCATGTTCAAACAGATAGCTGTGTAGATATTTCCATGTATATGCAGATAGCTGTGTAGATATTTCTATTTTCATGCAGATAGCGGTTTAGATATTTCCATGTTCGTACAGATAGCGGTGTAGATATTTCCATGTTCATACAGATGGCCTTGTAGACATTTCCATGTTTATACAGATAGCGGTGAAGATGTATGCATGTTTACACAGATAGCGGTGTAGATATTCCCATGTTCATACAGATAGCGGTGTAGATATTTCAATGTTCATACAGATAGCGGTTTAGATATTTCCTTCTTAATACAGATGGCGGTGTAGATATTTATATGTTCATACAGATGGCGGTGCAGATATTTCCATGTTCATACAGATTGCGGTGTAGATAATTCCATGTTTATAGAGATAGCGGTGTAGTTATTTCCATGTGTTAAGAGATAGCTGTGTAGATATTTCCATGTATTTGCAGATAGCTGTGTAGATATTTCCATTTTCATGCAGACAGCGGTGTATATATTTCCATGTTCAAACAGATAGCGGTGTAGATATTTCCATGTTCATACAGATAACGGTGTAGATATTTCCATGTTCATACAGATAGCGGTGTAGGTATTTCCATGTTCATACAGATGGCGGTGTAGATATTTCCATGTTCATACAGATGGCGGTGCTGATATTTCCATGTTTATACAGGTAGTGGTGTAGATATTTCCATGTTTATACAGATAGCGGTGTAGATATTTCCATGTTTATACAGATAGCGGTGTAGATAATTCCATGTTTATACAGATAGCGGTGTAGATATCTCCATCTTAATACAGATGGCGGTGTAGATATTTATATGTTCATACAGATGGCGGTGCAGATATTTCCATGTTCATTCAGATAGCGGTGTAGTTATTTCCATGTGTAAAGAGATAGCTGTGTAGATATTTAAATGTATATGCAGATAGCAGTGTAGATATTTCCATTTTCATGCAGATAGCGGTGTAGATATTTCCATGTTCAAACAGATAGCGGTGTAGATATTTCCATGTTCATACAGATAGCGGTGTAGATATTTCCATGTTCATACAGATAGCGGTGTAGATTTTTCCATGTTTATACAGATAGCGGTGAAGATCTATGCATGTTTACAGAGATAGCGGTGTAGATATTTCCATGTTCATCCAGATGGCTGTGTAGATATATCCATGTTCATACAGATAGCGGTGTAGCTATTTCCATGTTCATACAGATAGCGGTGTAGATATTTCCATGTTCATACAGATAGCGGTGTAGATATTTCCATGTTCATACAGATAGCGGTGCTGATATTTCCTTGTTTATACAGGAAGCGGTGTAGATATTTCCATGTTTATACAGATAGCGGTTTAGATATTTCCTTCTTAATACAGATGGCGGCGTAGATATTTATATGTTCATACAGATGGCGGTGTAGATATTTCCATGTTTATACAGATAGCAGTGTAGATATCTCCATCTTAATACAGATGGCGGTGTAGATATTTATATGTTCATACAGATGGCGGTGTAGATATTTCCATGTTCATACAGATGGCGGTGTAGATATTTCCATGTTTATAGAGATAGCGGAGTAGCTATTTCCATGTTTATACAGATAGCAGTGGAGATATCTCTATCTAAATACATATGGCGGAGTAGATATTTATATTTTCATACATATGGCGGTGTAGATATTTATATGTTCGTACAGATGGCGGTGTAGATATTTCCATGTTTATACAGATAGCAGTGTAGGTATCTCCATCTTAATACAGATGGCAGTGTAGATACTTATATGTTCATACAGATGGCGGTGCAGATATTTCCATGTTTATACAGATAGCAGTGTAGATATCTCCATCTTAATACAGATGGCGGTGTAGATATTTATATGTTCATTCAGATGGCGGTGCAGATATTTCCATGTACATACAGATGGCGGTGTAGATATTTCCATGTTCATACAGATAGCGGTGTAGTTATTTCCATGTGTAAAGATATAGCTGTGTAGATATTTCCATTTTCATGCAGGTAGCGGTGTATATATTTCCGTCTTCAAACAGATAGCGGTGTGGATATTTCCATGTTCATACAGATAGCGGTGTAGATATTTCCATGTTTATTCAGATAGCGGTGAAGATGTATGCATGTTTACACAGATAGCGGTGTAGATATTTCCATGTTCGTCCAGATGGCTGTGTAGATATATCCATGTTCATACAGATAGCGGTGTAGCTATTTCCATGTTCATACAGATAGCGGTGTAGATATTTCCATGTTCATTCAGATAGCGGTTCTGATATTTCCATGTTCATACAGATGACTTTGTAGATATATCCATGTTCATACAGATGGCGGTAAAGATATTTCCATGTTCATACAGATAGCGGTGTAGATATATCCATGTTCATACAGATAGCGGTGTAGATATTTCCATGTTCATACCGATAGCGGTGCTGATATTTCCATGTTTATACAGGTAGCCGTGTAGATATTTCCATGTTTATGCAGATAGCTGTGTAGATATTTCCATGTTTATACAGATAGCGGTGTAGATATTTCCATCTTTATACTGATAGCGGTGTAGATATCTCCTTCTTAATACAGATGGCGGTGTTGATATTTATATGTTCATACAGATGGCGGTGCAGATATTTCCATGTTCATACAGATGGCGGTGTAGATATTTCCATGTTCATACAGGTAACGGTGTAGTTATTTCCATGTGTAAAGAGATAGAAGTGTACATATTTAAATGTTTATGCAGATAGCATTGTAGATATTTCCATTTTCATGCAGATAGTCGTGTAGATATTTCCATGTTCAAACAGATAGCGGTGTAGATATTTCCATGTTCATACAGATAGCGGTGTAGATATTTCCAGATTCATAAAGATAGCCATGTAGATATTTCCATGTTTATACAGATAGCGGTGAAGATGTATGCATGTTTACACAGATAGCAGTGTAGATATTTCCATGTTCGTCCAGATGGCTGTGTAGATATATCCATGTTCATACAGATAGCGGTGTAGCTATTTCCATGTTCATACAGATAGCGGTGTAGATATTTCCATGTTCATTCAGATAGCGGTTCTGATATTTCCATGTTCATACAGATGACTTTGTAGATATATCCATGTTCATACAGATGGCGGTAAAGATATTTCCATGTTCATACAGATAGCGGTGTAGATATATCCATGTTCATACAGATAGCGGTGTAGATATTTCCATGTTCATACCGATAGCGGTGCTGATATTTCCATGTTTATACAGGTAGCGGTGTAGATATTTCCATGTTTATGCAGATAGCTGTGTAGATATTTCCATGTTTATACAGATAGCGGTGTAGATATTTCCATCTTTATACAGATAGCGGTGTAGATATCTCCTTCTTAATACAGACGGCGGTGTAGATATTTATATGTTCATACAGATGGCGGTGCAGATATTTCCATGTTCATACAGATGGCGGTGTAGATATTTCCATGTTTATAGAGATAGCGGTGTAGTTATTTCCATGTGTAAAGAGATAGCTGTGTAGATATTTCCATGTATATGCAGATAGCTGTGTAGATATTTCCATTTTCATGCAGACAGTGGTGAAGATATTTCCATGTTCAAACAGATAGCGGTGTAGATATTTCCATGTTCATACAGATAGCGGTGTACATATTTCCATGTTCATACAGATAGCGGTGTAGATATTTCCATGTTCATACAGATAGCGGTGAAGATATTTCCATGTTCATATAGATAGCGGTGCTGATATTTCAATGTTTATACATGTAGTGGTGTAGATATTTCCATGTTTATACAGATAGCGGTGTAGATATTTCCATGTTTATACAGATAGCGGTGTAGATATTTCCATGTTTATACAGATAGCAGAGGAGTTATCTCTATCTTAATACAGATGGTGCTGTATATATTTATATTTTCATACAGATGGCGGTGCAGATATTTCCATGTTCATACAGATGGCGGTGTAGATATTTCCATGTTCATACAGGTAACGGTGTAGTTATTTCCATGTGTAAAGAGATAGCAGTGTACATATTTAAATGTATATGCAGATAGCAGTGTAGATATTTCCATTTTCATGCAGATAGTGGTGTAGATATTTCCATGTTCAAACAGATAGCGGTGTAGATATTTCTATGCTCATACAGATAGCGGTGTAGATATTTCCATGTTCATTCAGATAGCAGTTCTGATATTTCCATGTTTATACAGGCAGCATTGTAGATATTTCCATGTTTATACAGATAGCGGTTTAGATATTTCCTTCTTAATACAGATGGCGGCGTAGATATTTATATGTTCATACAGATGGCGGTGTAGATATTTCCATGTTTATACAGATAGTAGGGTAGATATCTCCATTTTAATACAGATGGCGGTGTAGATATTTATATGTTCATACAGATGGCGGTGCAGATATTTCCATGTTCATACAGATAGCGGTGTAGTTATTTCCATGTGTAAAGAGATAGCTGTGTAGATATTTCCATGTATATGCAGATAGCTGTGTAGATATTCCCATTTTCATGCAGATAGCGGTTTAGATATTTCCATGTTCAAACAGATAGCGGTGTAGATATTTCCATGTTCATACAGATAGCGGTGTAGATATTTCCATGTTTATACAGATAGCGGTGGAGGTGTATGCATGTTTACACAGATAGCGGTGTAGATATTTCCATGTTCAGATATCGGTGTAGATATTTCCATGTTCATTCAGATAGCGGTGCTGATAGTTCCATGTTTATACAGGTAGCGGTGTAGATATTTCCATGTTTATACAGATTGCGGTGTAGATATTTCCATGTTTATACAGATAGCGGTGTAGATATTTCCAAGTTTATACAGATAGCGGTGTAGATATCTCCATCTTAATATAGATGGCGGTGTAGATATTTATATGTTCATACAGATGGCGGTGCAGATATTTCCATGTTCATACAGATGGCGGTGTAGATATTTCCGTGATTATAGAGATAGCGCTGTAGTTATTTCCAAGTGTAAAGAGATAGCTTTATAGATATTTCCATGTATATGCAGATCGCTGTGTAGATATTTCCATTTTCATGCAGATAGTGGTGTAGATATTTCCATGTTCAAACAGATAGCGGTGTAGTTATTTCCATGTTCATACAGATAGCAGTGTAGATATTTCCATGTTTATATAGATAGCCGTGAAGATGTATGCATGTTTACACAGATAGCGTTGTAGATATTTCCATCTTCATACAGATAGCGGTGTAGATATTTCCATGTTCATCCAGATGGCTGTGTAGATATATCCATGTTCATACAGATGGTGGTGAAGATATTTCCATGTTCATACAGATAGCGGTGTAGTTATTTCCACGTGTAAAGAGATAGCTGTGTAGATATTTCCATGTATATGCAGATAGCTGTGTAGATATTTCCATTTTCATGCAGATAGCGCTTTAGATATTTCCATGTTCAAACAGATAGCGGTGTAGATATTTCCATGTTCATACAGATAGCGGCGTAGATATTTCCATGGTTATACAGATAGCGGTGAAGGTGTATGCATGTTTACACAGAAAGCGGTGTAGATATTTCCATGTTCATACAGATCGCGGTGTAGATATTTCCATGTTCATCCAGATGGCTGTGTAGCCATATCCATTTTCATACAGATGGCGGTGAAGATATTTCCATGTTCATACAGATAGCGGTGTAGATATTTCCATGTTCATACAGATAGCGGTGTAGATATTTCCATGTTCATACAGATGGCTGTGTAGGTATATCCATGTTCATACAGATGGCGGTAAAGATATTTCCATGTTCATACAGATAGCGGTGTAGATATTTCCATGTTCATACAGATAGCGGTGCTGATATTTCAAGGTGTAAAGAGATAGCTGTGTAGATATTTCCATTTTCATGCAGATAGCTGTGTATATATTTCCATCTTCAAACAGATAGCGGTGTAGATATTTCCATGTTCATAGAGATAGTGGTGTAGATATTTCCATGTTTATACAGATAGCGGTGAAGATGTATGCATGTTTACACAGATAGCAGTGTAGAGATTTCCATGTTCATCCAGAGGGCTGTGTAGATATATCCATGTTCATACAGATAGCGGTGTAGATATTTCCATGTTCATACAGATAGCGATGTACATATTTCCATGTTCATACAGATAGCGGTGCTGATATTTCCATGTTTATACAGGTAGCGGTGTAGATATTTCCATGATTATACAGATGGCGGTGTAGATATTTCCATGTTTATACAGATAGCGGTGTTGATATTTCCATGTTTATACAGATAGCGGTATAGATATCTCCATCTTAATACAGATGGCGGTGTAGATATTTATATGTTCATACAGATGGCGTTGTAGATATTTCCATGTTCATCCAGATGGCTCTGTAGATATATCCATGTTCGTACAGATGGCGGTGAAGATATTTCCATGTTCATACAGATAGCGGTGTATATATATCCACGTTCATACAGATAGCGGTGTAGATATTTCCATGTTCATACAGATAGCGGTGTAGCTATTTCCATGTTCATACAGATAGCGGTGTAGATATTTCCATGTTCATACAGATAGCGGTGCTGATATTTCCATGTTTATACAGGTAGCTGTGTAGATATTTCCATGTTTATACAGATAGCGGTGTAGATGTTTCCATGTTTATACAGATAGCGGTGTAGATATTTCCATGTTTATACAGATAGCGGTGTAGATATCTCCATCTTAATACAGATGGCGGTGTAGATATTTATATGTTCATACAGATGGCGGTGCAGATATTTCCATGTTCATAAAGATGGCGGTGTAGATATTTCCATGTTCATACAGATAGCGGTGTAGTTATTTCCATGTGTAAAGAGATAGCTGTGTAGTTATTTCCATGTATATGCAGATAGCAGTGTAGATATTTCCATTTTCATGCAGATAGCTGTGTAGATATTTCCATGTTCAAACAGATAGCGATGTAGATATTTCCATGTTCATACAGATAGCGGTGCAGATATTTCCATGTTCATACAGATAGCGGTGTAGATATTTCCATGTTCAAACAGATAGCTGTGTAGATATTTCCATGTATATGCAGATAGCTGTGTAGATATTTCTATTTTCATGCAGATAGCGGTTTAGATATTTCCATGTTCGTACAGATAGCGGTGTAGATATTTCCATGTTCATACAGATGGCCTTGTAGACATTTCCATGTTTATACAGATAGCGGTGAAGATGTATGCATGTTTACACAGATAGCGGTGTAGATATTCCCATGTTCATACAGATAGCGGTGTAGATATTTCAATGTTCATACAGATAGCGGTTTAGATATTTCCTTCTTAATACAGATGGCGGTGTAGATATTTATATGTTCATACAGATGGCGGTGCAGATATTTCCATGTTCATACAGATGGTGGTGTAGATATTTCCATGTTTATAGAGATAGCGGTGTAGTTATTTCCATGTGTTAAGAGATAGCTGTGTAGATATTTCCATGTATTTGCAGATAGCTGTGTAGATATTTCCATTTTCATGCAGACAGCGGTGTATATATTTCCATGTTCAAACAGATAGCGGTGTAGATATTTCCATGTTCATACAGATAACGGTGTAGATATTTCCATGTTCATACAGATAGCGGTGTAGGTATTTCCATGTTCATACAGATGGCGGTGTAGATATTTCCATGTTCATACAGATGGCGGTGCTGATATTTCCATGTTTATACAGGTAGTGGTGTAGATATTTCCATGTTTATACAGATAGCGGTGTAGATATTTCCATGTTTATACAGATAGCGGTGTAGATAATTCCATGTTTATACAGATAGCGGTGTAGATATCTCCATCTTAATACAGATGGCGGTGTAGATATTTATATGTTCATACAGATGGCGGTGCAGATATTTCCATGTTCATTCAGATAGCGGTGTAGTTATTTCCATGTGTAAAGAGATAGCTGTGTAGATATTTAAATGTATATGCAGATAGCAGTGTAGATATTTCCATTTTCATGCAGATAGCGGTGTAGATATTTCCATGTTCAAACAGATAGCGGTGTAGATATTTCCATGTTCATACAGATAGCGGTGTAGTTATTTCCATGTTCATACAGATAGCAGTGTAGATATTTCCATGTTTATATAGATAGCGGTGAAGATGTATGCATGTTTACACAGATAGCATTGTAGATATTTCCATCTTCATACAGATAGCGGTGTAGATATTTCCATGTTCATCCAGATGGCTGTGTAGATATATCCATGTTCATACAGATGGTGGTGAAGATATTTCCATGTTCATACAGATAGCGGTGTAGTTATTTCCGCGTGTAAAGAGATAGCTGTGTAGATATTCCCATGTATATGCAGATAGCTGTGTAGATATTTCCATTTTCATGCAGATAGCGCTTTAGATATTTCCATGTTCAAACAGATAGCGGTGTAGATATTTCCATGTTCATACAGATAGCGGCGTAGATATTTCCATGGTTATACAGATAGCGGTGAAGCTGTATGCATGTTTACACAGAAAGCGGTGTAGATATTTCCATGTTCATACAGATCACGGTGTAGATATTTCCATGTTCATCCAGATGGCTGTGTAGCCATATCCATTTTCATACAGATGGCGGTGAAGATATTTCCATGTTCATACAGATAGCGGTGTAGATATTTCCATGTTCATACAGATAGCAGTGTAGATATTTCCATGTTCATACAGATGGCTGTGTAGGTATATCCATGTTCATACAGATGGCGGTAAAGATATTTCCATGTTCATGCAGATAGCGGTGTAGATATTTCCATGTTCATACAGATAGCGGTGCTGATATTTCAAGGTGTAAAGAGATAGCTGTGTAGATATTTCCATTTTCATGCAGATAGCTGTGTATATATTTCCATCTTCAAACAGATAGCGGTGTAGATATTTCCATGTTCATAGAGATAGTGGTGTAGATATTTCCATGTTTATACAGATAGTGGTGAAGATGTATGCATGTTTACACAGATAGCAGTGTAGAGATTTCCATGTTCATCCAGAGGGCTGTGTAGATATATCCATGTTCATACAGATAGCGGTGTAGATATTTCCATGTTCATACAGATAGCGATGTACATATTTCCATGTTCATACAGATGGCCTTGTAGACATTTCCATGTTTATACAGATATCGGTGAAGATGTATGCATGTTTACACAGATAGCGGTGTAGATATTCCCATGTTCATACAGATAGCGGTGTAGATATTTCAATGTTCATACAGATAGCGGTTTAGATATTTCCTTCTTAATACAGATGGCGGTGTAGATATTTATATGTTCATACAGATGGCGGTGCAGATATTTCCATGTTCATACAGATTGCGGTGTAGATAATTCCATGTTTATAGAGATAGCGGTGTAGTTATTTCCATGTGTTAAGAGATAGCTGTGTAGATATTTCCATGTATTTGCAGATAGCTGTGTAGATATTTCCATTTTCATGCAGACAGCGGTGTATATATTTCCATGTTCAAACAGATAGCGGTGTAGATATTTCCATGTTCATACAGATAACGGTGTAGATATTTCCATGTTCATACAGATAGCAGTGTAGGTATTTCCATGTTCATACAGATGGCGGTGTAGATATTTCCATGTTCATACAGAAGGCGGTGCTGATATTTCCATGTTTATACAGGTAGTGGTGTAGATATTTCCATGTTTATACAGATAGCGGTGTAGATATTTCCATGTTTATACAGATAGCGGTGTAGATAATTCCATGTTTATACAGATAGCGGTGTAGATATCTCCATCTTAATACAGATGGCGGTGTAGATATTTATATGTTCATACAGATGGCGGTGCAGATATTTCCATGTTCATTCAGATAGCGGTGTAGTTATTTCCATGTGTAAAGAGATAGCTGTGTAGATATTTAAATGTATATGCAGATAGCAGTGTAGATATTTCCATTTTCATGCAGATAGCGGTGTAGATATTTCCATGTTCAAACAGATAGCGGTGTAGATATTTCCATGTTCATACAGATAGCGGTGTAGTTATTTCCATGTTCATACAGATAGCAGTGTAGATATTTCCATGTTTATATAGATAGCGGTGAAGATGTATGCATGTTTACACAGATAGCGTTGTAGATATTTCCATCTTCATACAGATAGCGGTGTAGATATTTCCATGTTCATCCAGATGGCTGTGTAGATATATCCATGTTCATACAGATGGTGGTGAAGATATTTCCATGTTCATACAGATAGCGGTGTAGTTATTTCCGCGTGTAAAGAGATAGCTGTGTAGATATTTCCATGTATATGCAGATAGCTGTGTAGATATTTCCATTTTCATGCAGATAGCGCTTTAGATATTTCCATGTTCAAACAGATAGCGGTGTAGATATTTCCATGTTCATACAGATAGCGGCGTAGATATTTCCATGGTTATACAGATAGCGGTGAAGGTGTATGCATGTTTACACAGAAAGCGGTGTAGATATTTCCATGTTCATACAGATCGCGGTGAAGATATTTCCATGTTCATCCAGATGGCTGTGTAGCCATATCCATTTTCATACAGATGGCGGTGAAGATATTTCCATGTTCATACAGATAGCGGTGTAGATATTTCCATGTTCATACAGATAGCGGTGTAGATATTTCCATGTTCATACAGATGGCTGTGTAGGTATATCCATGTTCATACAGATGGCGGTAAAGATATTTCCATGTTCATACAGATAGCGGTGTAGATATTTCCATGTTCATACAGATAGCGGTGCTGATATTTCAAGGTGTAAAGAGATAGCTGTGTAGATATTTCCATTTTCATGCAGATAGCTGTGTATATATTTCCATCTTCAAACAGATAGCGGTGTAGATATTTCCATGTTCATAGAGATAGTGGTGTAGATATTTCCATGTTTATACAGATAGCGGTGAAGATGTATGCATGTTTACACAGATAGCAGTGTAGAGATTTCCATGTTCATCCAGAGGGCTGTGTAGATATATCCATGTTCATACAGATAGCGGTGTAGATATTTCCATGTTCATACAGATAGCGATGTACATATTTCCATGTTCATACAGATAGCGGTGCTGATATTTCCATGTTTATACAGGTATCGGTGTAGATATTTCCATGATTATACAGATAGCGGTGTAGATATTTCCATGTTTATACAGATAGCGGTGTTGATATTTCCATGTTTATACAGATAGCGGTGTAGATATCTCCACCTTAATACTGATGGCGGTGTAGATATTTATATGTTCATACAGATGGCGTTGTAGATATTTCCATGTTCATCCAGATGGCTCTGTAGATATATCCATGTTCGTACAGATGGCGGTGAAGATACTTCCATGTTCATACAGATAGCGGTGTATATATATCCATGTTCATACAGATAGCGGTGTAGATATTTCCATGTTCATACAGATAGCGGTGTAGCTATTTCCATGTTCATACAGATAGCGGTGTAGATATTTCCATGTTCATACAGATAGCGGTGCTGATATTTCCATGTTTATACAGGTAGCTGTGTAGATATTTCCATGTTTATACAGATAGCGGTGTAGATGTTTCCATGTTTATACAGATAGCGGTGTAGATATTTCCATGTTTATACAGATAGCGGTGTAGATATCTCCATCTTAATACAGATGGCGGTGTAGATATTTATATGTTCATACAGATGGCGGTGCAGATATTTCCATGTTCATAAAGATGGCGGTGTAGATATTTCCATGTTCATATAGATAGCGGTGTAGTTATTTCCATGTGTAAAGAGATAGCTGTGTAGTTATTTCCATGTATATGCAGATAGCAGTGTAGATATTTCCATTTTCATGCAGATAGCTGTGTAGATATTTCCATGTTCAAACAGATAGCGGTGTAGATATTTCCATGTTCATACAGATAGCGGTGCAGATATTTCCATGTTCATACAGGTAGCGGTGTAGATATTTCCATGTTCAAACAGATAGCTGTGTAGATATTTCCATGTATATGCAGATAGCTGTGTAGATATTTCTATTTTCATGCAGATAGCGGTTTAGATATTTCCATGTTCGTACAGATAGCGGTGTAGATATTTCCATGTTCATACAGATGGCCTTGTAGACATTTCCATGTTTATACAGATAGCGGTGAAGATGTATGCATGTTTACACAGATAGCGGTGTAGATATTCCCATGTTCATACAGATAGCTGTGTAGATATTTCAATGCTCATACAGATAGCGGTTTAGATATTTCCTTCTTAATACAGATGGCGGTGTAGATATTTATATGTTCATACAGATGGCGGTGCAGGTATTTCCATGTTCATACAGATTGCGGTGTAGATAATTCCATGTTTATAGAGATAGCGGTGTAGTTATTTCCATGTGTTAAGAGATAGCTGTGTAGATATTTCCATGTATTTGCAGATAGCTGTGTAGATATTTCCATTTTCATGCAGACAGCGGTGTATATATTTCCATGTTCAAACAGATAGCGGTGTAGATATTTCCATGTTCATACAGATAACGGTGTAGATATTTCCATGTTCATACAGATAGCGGTGTAGGTATTTCCATGTTCATACAGATGGCGGTGTAGATATTTCCAGGTTCATACAGATGGCGGTGCTGATATTTCCATGTTTATACAGGTAGTGGTGTAGATATTTCCATGTTTATACAGATAGCGGTGTAGATATTTCCATGTTTATACAGATAGCGGTGTAGATAATTCCATGTTTATACAGATAGCGGTGTAGATATCTCCATCTTAATACAGATGGCGGTGTAGATATTTATATGTTCATACAGATGGCGGTGCAGATATTTCCATGTTCATTCAGATAGCGGTGTAGTTATTTCCATGTGTAAAGAGATAGCTGTGTAGATATTTAAATGTATATGCAGATAGCAGTGTAGATATTTCCATTTTCATGCAGATAGCGGTGTAGATATTTCCATGTTCAAACAGATAGCGGTGTATATATATCCACGTTCATACAGATAGCGGTGTAGATATTTCCATGTTCATACAGATAGCGGTGTAGCTATTTCCATGTTCATACAGATAGCGGTGTAGATATTTCCATGTTCATACAGATAGCGGTGCTGATATTTCCATGTTTATACAGGTAGCTGTGTAGATATTTCCATGTTTATACAGATAGCGGTGTAGATGTTTCCATGTTTATACAGATAGCGGTGTAGATATTTCCATGTTTATACAGATAGCGGTGTAGATATCTCCATCTTAATACAGATGGCGGTGTAGATATTTATATGTTCATACAGATGGCGGTGCAGATATTTCCATGTTCATAAAGATGGCGGTGTAGATATTTCCATGTTCATACAGATAGCGGTGTAGTTATTTCCATGTGTAAAGAGATAGCTGTGTAGTTATTTCCATGTATATGCAGATAGCAGTGTAGATATTTCCATTTTCATGCAGATAGCTGTGTAGATATTTCCATGTTCAAACAGATAGCGATGTAGATATTTCCATGTTCATACAGATAGCGGTGCAGATATTTCCATGTTCATACAGATAGCGGTGTAGATATTTCCATGTTCAAACAGATAGCTGTGTAGATATTTCCATGTATATGCATATAGCTGTGTAGATATTTCTATTTTCATGCAGATAGCGGTTTAGATATTTCCATGTTCGTACAGATAGCGGTGTAGATATTTCCATGTTCATACAGATGGCCTTGTAGACATTTCCATGTTTATACAGATAGCGGTGAAGATGTATCCATGTTTACACAGATAGCGGTGTAGATATTCCCATGTTCATACAGATAGCGGTGTAGATATTTCAATGTTCATACAGATAGCGGTTTAGATATTTCCTTCTTAATACAGATGGCGGTGTAGATATTTATATGTTCATACAGATGGCGGTGCAGATATTTCCATGTTCATACAGATTGCGGTGTAGATAATTCCATTTTTATAGAGATAGCGGTGTAGTTATTTCCATGTGTTAAGAGATAGCTGTGTAGATATTTCCATGTATTTGCAGATAGCTGTGTAGATATTTCCATTTTCATGCAGACAGCGGTGTATATATTTCCATGTTCAAACAGATAGCGGTGTAGATATTTCCATGTTCATACAGATAACGGTGTAGATATTTCCATGTTCATACAGATAGCGGTGTAGGTATTTCCATGTTCATACAGATGGCGGTGTAGATATTTCCATGTTCATACAGATGGCGGTGCTGATATTTCCATGTTTATACAGGTAGTGGTGTAGATATTTCCATGTTTATACAGATAGCGGTGTAGATATTTCCATGTTTATACAGATAGCGGTGTAGATAATTCCATGTTTATACAGATAGCGGTGTAGATATCTCCATCTTAATACAGATGGCGGTGTAGATATTTATATGTTCATACAGATGGCGGTGCAGATATTTCCATGTTCATTCAGATAGCGGTGTAGTTATTTCCATGTGTAAAGAGATAGCTGTGTAGATATTTAAATGTATATGCAGATAGCAGTGTAGATATTTCCATTTTCATGCAGATAGCGGTGTAGATATTTCCATGTTCAAACAGATAGCGGTGTAGATATTTCCATGTTCATACAGATAGCGGTGTAGTTATTTCCATGTTCATACAGATAGCAGTGTAGATATTTCCATGTTTATATAGATAGCGGTGAAGATGTATGCATGTTTACACAGATAGCATTGTAGATATTTCCATCTTCATACAGATAGCGGTGTAGATATTTCCATGTTCATCCAGATGGCTGTGTAGATATATCCATGTTCATACAGATGGTGGTGAAGATATTTCCATGTTCATACAGATAGCGATGTAGTTATTTCCGCGTGTAAAGAGATAGCTGTGTAGATATTCCCATGTATATGCAGATAGCTGTGTAGATATTTCCATTTTCATGCAGATAGCGCTTTAGATATTTCCATGTTCAAACAGATAGCGGTGTAGATATTTCCATGTTCATACAGATAGCGGCGTAGATATTTCCATGGTTATACAGATAGCGGTGAAGCTGTATGCATGTTTACACAGAAAGCGGTGTAGATATTTCCATGTTCATACAGATCACGGTGTAGATATTTCCATGTTCATCCAGATGGCTGTGTAGCCATATCCATTTTCATACAGATGGCGGTGAAGATATTTCCATGTTCATACAGATAGCGGTGGAGATATTTCCATGTTCATACAGATAGCAGTGTAGATATTTCCATGTTCATACAGATGGCTGTGTAGGTATATCCATGTTCATACAGATGGCGGTAAAGATATTTCCATGTTCATGCAGATAGCGGTGTAGATATTTCCATGTTCATACAGATAGCGGTGCTGATATTTCAAGGTGTAAAGAGATAGCTGTGTAGATATTTCCATTTTCATGCAGATAGCTGTGTATATATTTCCATCTTCAAACAGATAGCGGTGTAGATATTTCCATGTTCATAGAGATAGTGGTGTAGATATTTCCATGTTTATACAGATAGTGGTGAAGATGTATGCATGTTTACACAGATAGCAGTGTAGAGATTTCCATGTTCATCCAGAGGGCTGTGTAGATATATCCATGTTCATACAGATAGCGGTGTAGATATTTCCATGTTCATACAGATAGCGATGTACATATTTCCATGTTCATACAGATGGCCTTGTAGACATTTCCATGTTTATACAGATATCGGTGAAGATGTATGCATGTTTACACAGATAGCGGTGTAGATATTCCCATGTTCATACAGATAGCGGTGTAGATATTTCAATGTTCATACAGATAGCGGTTTAGATATTTCCTTCTTAATACAGATGGCGGTGTAGATATTTATATGTTCATACAGATGGCGGTGCAGATATTTCCATGTTCATACAGATTGCGGTGTAGATAATTCCATGTTTATAGAGATAGCGGTGTAGTTATTTCCATGTGTTAAGAGATAGCTGTGTAGATATTTCCATGTATTTGCAGATAGCTGTGTAGATATTTCCATTTTCATGCAGACAGCGGTGTATATATTTCCATGTTCAAACAGATAGCGGTGTAGATATTTCCATGTTCATACAGATAACGGTGTAGATATTTCCATGTTCATACAGATAGCAGTGTAGGTATTTCCATGTTCATACAGATGGCGGTGTAGATATTTCCATGTTCATACAGATGGCGGTGCTGATTTTTCCATGTTTATACAGGTAGTGGTGTAGATATTTCCATGTTTATACAGATAGCGGTGTAGATATTTCCATGTTTATACAGATAGCGGTGTAGATAATTCCATGTTTATACAGATAGCGGTGTAGATATCTCCATCTTAATACAGATGGCGGTGTAGATATTTATATGTTCATACAGATGGCGGTGCAGATATTTCCATGTTCATTCAGATAGCGGTGTAGTTATTTCCATGTGTAAAGAGATAGCTGTGTAGATATTTAAATGTATATGCAGATAGCAGTGTAGATATTTCCATTTTCATGCAGATAGCGGTGTAGATATTTCCATGTTCAAACAGATAGCGGTGTAGATATTTCCATGTTCATACAGATAGCGGTGTAGTTATTTCCATGTTCATACAGATAGCAGTGTAGATATTTCCATGTTTATATAGATAGCGGTGAAGATGTATGCATGTTTACACAGATAGCGTTGTAGATATTTCCATCTTCATACAGATAGCGGTGTAGATATTTCCATGTTCATCCAGATGGCTGTGTAGATATATCCATGTTCATACAGATGGTGGTGAAGATATTTCCATGTTCATACAGATAGCGGTGTAGTTATTTCCGCGTGTAAAGAGATAGCTGTGTAGATATTTCCATGTATATGCAGATAGCTGTGTAGATATTTCCATTTTCATGCAGATAGCGCTTTAGATATTTCCATGTTCAAACAGATAGCGGTGTAGATATTTCCATGTTCATACAGATAGCGGCGTAGATATTTCCATGGTTATACAGATAGCGGTGAAGGTGTATGCATGTTTACACAGAAAGCGGTGTAGATATTTCCATGTTCATACAGATCGCGGTGAAGATATTTCCATGTTCATCCAGATGGCTGTGTAGCCATATCCATTTTCATACAGATGGCGGTGAAGATATTTCCATGTTCATACAGATAGCGGTGTAGATATTTCCATGTTCATACAGATAGCGGTGTAGATATTTCCATGTTCATACAGATGGCTGTGTAGGTATATCCATGTTCATACAGATGGCGGTAAAGATATTTCCATGTTCATACAGATAGCGGTGTAGATATTTCCATGTTCATACAGATAGCGGTGCTGATATTTCAAGGTGTAAAGAGATAGCTGTGTAGATATTTCCATTTTCATGCAGATAGCTGTGTATATATTTCCATCTTCAAACAGATAGCGGTGTAGATATTTCCATGTTCATAGAGATAGTGGTGTAGATATTTCCATGTTTATACAGATAGCGGTGAAGATGTATGCATGTTTACACAGATAGCAGTGTAGAGATTTCCATGTTCATCCAGAGGGCTGTGTAGATATATCCATGTTCATACAGATAGCGGTGTAGATATTTCCATGTTCATACAGATAGCGATGTACATATTTCCATGTTCATACAGATAGCGGTGCTGATATTTCCATGTTTATACAGGTATCGGTGTAGATATTTCCATGATTATACAGATAGCGGTGTAGATATTTCCATGTTTATACAGATAGCGGTGTTGATATTTCCATGTTTATACAGATAGCGGTGTAGATATCTCCACCTTAATACTGATGGCGGTGTAGATATTTATATGTTCATACAGATGGCGTTGTAGATATTTCCATGTTCATCCAGATGGCTCTGTAGATATATCCATGTTCGTACAGATGGCGGTGAAGATACTTCCATGTTCATACAGATAGCGGTGTATATATATCCATGTTCATACAGATAGCGGTGTAGATATTTCCATGTTCATACAGATAGCGGTGTAGCTATTTCCATGTTCATACAGATAGCGGTGTAGATATTTCCATGTTCATACAGATAGCGGTGCTGATATTTCCATGTTTATACAGGTAGCTGTGTAGATATTTCCATGTTTATACAGATAGCGGTGTAGATGTTTCCATGTTTATACAGATAGCGGTGTAGATATTTCCATGTTTATACAGATAGCGGTGTAGATATCTCCATCTTAATACAGATGGCGGTGTAGATATTTATATGTTCATACAGATGGCGGTGCAGATATTTCCATGTTCATAAAGATGGCGGTGTAGATATTTCCATGTTCATACAGATAGCGGTGTAGTTATTTCCATGTGTAAAGAGATAGCTGTGTAGTTATTTCCATGTATATGCAGATAGCAGTGTAGATATTTCCATTTTCATGCAGATAGCTGTGTAGATATTTCCATGTTCAAACAGATAGCGGTGTAGATATTTCCATGTTCATACAGATAGCGGTGCAGATATTTCCATGTTCATACAGGTAGCGGTGTAGATATTTCCATGTTCAAACAGATAGCTGTGTAGATATTTCCATGTATATGCAGATAGCTGTGTAGATATTTCTATTTTCATGCAGATAGCGGTTTAGATATTTCCATGTTCGTACAGATAGCGGTGTAGATATTTCCATGTTCATACAGATGGCCTTGTAGACATTTCCATGTTTATACAGATAGCGGTGAAGATGTATGCATGTTTACACAGATAGCGGTGTAGATATTCCCATGTTCATACAGATAGCTGTGTAGATATTTCAATGCTCATACAGATAGCGGTTTAGATATTTCCTTCTTAATACAGATGGCGGTGTAGATATTTATATGTTCATACAGATGGCGGTGCAGGTATTTCCATGTTCATACAGATTGCGGTGTAGATAATTCCATGTTTATAGAGATAGCGGTGTAGTTATTTCCATGTGTTAAGAGATAGCTGTGTAGATATTTCCATGTATTTGCAGATAGCTGTGTAGATATTTCCATTTTCATGCAGACAGCGGTGTATATATTTCCATGTTCAAACAGATAGCGGTGTAGATATTTCCATGTTCATACAGATAACGGTGTAGATATTTCCATGTTCATACAGATAGCGGTGTAGGTATTTCCATGTTCATACAGATGGCGGTGTAGATATTTCCAGGTTCATACAGATGGCGGTGCTGATATTTCCATGTTTATACAGGTAGTGGTGTAGATATTTCCATGTTTATACAGATAGCGGTGTAGATATTTCCATGTTTATACAGATAGCGGTGTAGATAATTCCATGTTTATACAGATAGCGGTGTAGATATCTCCATCTTAATACAGATGGCGGTGTAGATATTTATATGTTCATACAGATGGCGGTGCAGATATTTCCATGTTCATTCAGATAGCGGTGTAGTTATTTCCATGTGTAAAGAGATAGCTGTGTAGATATTTAAATGTATATGCAGATAGCAGTGTAGATATTTCCATTTTCATGCAGATAGCGGTGTAGATATTTCCATGTTCAAACAGATAGCGGTGTAGATATTTCCATGTTCATACAGATAGCGGTGTAGTTATTTCCATGTTCATACAGATAGCAGTGTAGATATTTCCATGTTTATATAGATAGCGGTGAAGATGTATGCATGTTTACACAGATAGCGTTGTAGATATTTCCATCTTCATACAGATAGCGGTGTAGATATTTCCATGTTCATCCAGATGGCTGTGTAGATATATCCATGTTCATACAGATGGTGGTGAAGATATTTCCATGTTCATACAGATAGCGGTGTAGTTATTTCCGCGTGTAAAGAGATAGCTGTGTAGATATTTCCATGTATATGCAGATAGCTGTGTAGATATTTCCATTTTCATGCAGATAGCGCTTTAGATATTTCCATGTTCAAACAGATAGCGGTGTAGATATTTCCATGTTCATACAGATAGCGGCGTAGATATTTCCATGGTTATACAGATAGCGGTGAAGGTGTATGCATGTTTACACAGAAAGCGGTGTAGATATTTCCATGTTCATACAGATCGCGGTGAAGATATTTCCATGTTCATCCAGATGGCTGTGTAGCCATATCCATTTTCATACAGATGGCGGTGAAGATATTTCCATGTTCATACAGATAGCGGTGTAGATATTTCCATGTTCATACAGATAGCGGTGTAGATATTTCCATGTTCATACAGATGGCTGTGTAGGTATATCCATGTTCATACAGATGGCGGTAAAGATATTTCCATGTTCATACAGATAGCGGTGTAGATATTTCCATGTTCATACAGATAGCGGTGCTGATATTTCAAGGTGTAAAGAGATAGCTGTGTAGATATTTCCATTTTCATGCAGATAGCTGTGTATATATTTCCATCTTCAAACAGATAGCGGTGTAGATATTTCCATGTTCATAGAGATAGTGGTGTAGATATTTCCATGTTTATACAGATAGCGGTGAAGATGTATGCATGTTTACACAGATAGCAGTGTAGAGATTTCCATGTTCATCCAGAGGGCTGTGTAGATATATCCATGTTCATACAGATAGCGGTGTAGATATTTCCATGTTCATACAGATAGCGATGTACATATTTCCATGTTCATACAGATAGCGGTGCTGATATTTCCATGTTTATACAGGTATCGGTGTAGATATTTCCATGATTATACAGATAGCGGTGTAGATATTTCCATGTTTATACAGATAGCGGTGTTGATATTTCCATGTTTATACAGATAGCGGTGTAGATATCTCCACCTTAATACTGATGGCGGTGTAGATATTTATATGTTCATACAGATGGCGTTGTAGATATTTCCATGTTCATCCAGATGGCTCTGTAGATATATCCATGTTCGTACAGATGGCGGTGAAGATACTTCCATGTTCATACAGATAGCGGTGTATATATATCCATGTTCATACAGATAGCGGTGTAGATATTTCCATGTTCATACAGATAGCGGTGTAGCTATTTCCATGTTCATACAGATAGCGGTGTAGATATTTCCATGTTCATACAGATAGCGGTGCTGATATTTCCATGTTTATACAGGTAGCTGTGTAGATATTTCCATGTTTATACAGATAGCGGTGTAGATGTTTCCATGTTTATACAGATAGCGGTGTAGATATTTCCATGTTTATACAGATAGCGGTGTAGATATCTCCATCTTAATACAGATGGCGGTGTAGATATTTATATGTTCATACAGATGGCGGTGCAGATATTTCCATGTTCATAAAGATGGCGGTGTAGATATTTCCATGTTCATACAGATAGCGGTGTAGTTATTTCCATGTGTAAAGAGATAGCTGTGTAGTTATTTCCATGTATATGCAGATAGCAGTGTAGATATTTCCATTTTCATGCAGATAGCTGTGTAGATATTTCCATGTTCAAACAGATAGCGGTGTAGATATTTCCATGTTCATACAGATAGCGGTGCAGATATTTCCATGTTCATACAGGTAGCGGTGTAGATATTTCCATGTTCAAACAGATAGCTGTGTAGATATTTCCATGTATATGCAGATAGCTGTGTAGATATTTCTATTTTCATGCAGATAGCGGTTTAGATATTTCCATGTTCGTACAGATAGCGGTGTAGATATTTCCATGTTCATACAGATGGCCTTGTAGACATTTCCATGTTTATACAGATAGCGGTGAAGATGTATGCATGTTTACACAGATAGCGGTGTAGATATTCCCATGTTCATACAGATAGCTGTGTAGATATTTCAATGCTCATACAGATAGCGGTTTAGATATTTCCTTCTTAATACAGATGGCGGTGTAGATATTTATATGTTCATACAGATGGCGGTGCAGGTATTTCCATGTTCATACAGATTGCGGTGTAGATAATTCCATGTTTATAGAGATAGCGGTGTAGTTATTTCCATGTGTTAAGAGATAGCTGTGTAGATATTTCCATGTATTTGCAGATAGCTGTGTAGATATTTCCATTTTCATGCAGACAGCGGTGTATATATTTCCATGTTCAAACAGATAGCGGTGTAGATATTTCCATGTTCATACAGATAACGGTGTAGATATTTCCATGTTCATACAGATAGCGGTGTAGGTATTTCCATGTTCATACAGATGGCGGTGTAGATATTTCCAGGTTCATACAGATGGCGGTGCTGATATTTCCATGTTTATACAGGTAGTGGTGTAGATATTTCCATGTTTATACAGATAGCGGTGTAGATATTTCCATGTTTATACAGATAGCGGTGTAGATAATTCCATGTTTATACAGATAGCGGTGTAGATATCTCCATCTTAATACAGATGGCGGTGTAGATATTTATATGTTCATACAGATGGCGGTGCAGATATTTCCATGTTCATTCAGATAGCGGTGTAGTTATTTCCATGTGTAAAGAGATAGCTGTGTAGATATTTAAATGTATATGCAGATAGCAGTGTAGATATTTCCATTTTCATGCAGATAGCGGTGTAGATATTTCCATGTTCAAACAGATAGCGGTGTAGATATTTCCATGTTCATACAGATAGCGGTGTAGTTATTTCCATGTTCATACAGATAGCAGTGTAGATATTTCCATGTTTATATAGATAGCGGTGAAGATGTATGCATGTTTACACAGATAGCGTTGTAGATATTTCCATCTTCATACAGATAGCGGTGTAGATATTTCCATGTTCATCCAGATGGCTGTGTAGATATATCCATGTTCATACAGATGGTGGTGAAGATATTTCCATGTTCATACAGATAGCGGTGTAGTTATTTCCGCGTGTAAAGAGATAGCTGTGTAGATATTTCCATGTATATGCAGATAGCTGTGTAGATATTTCCATTTTCATGCAGATAGCGCTTTAGATATTTCCATGTTCAAACAGATAGCGGTGTAGATATTTCCATGTTCATACAGATAGCGGCGTAGATATTTCCATGGTTATACAGATAGCGGTGAAGGTGTATGCATGTTTACACAGAAAGCGGTGTAGATATTTCCATGTTCATACAGATCACGGTGTAGATATTTCCATGTTCATCCAGATGGCTGTGTAGCCATATCCATTTTCATACAGATGGCGGTGAAGATATTTCCATGTTCATACAGATAGCGGTGTAGATATTTCCATGTTCATACAGATAGCAGTGTAGATATTTCCATGTTCATACAGATGGCTGTGTAGGTATATCCATGTTCATACAGATGGCGGTAAAGATATTTCCATGTTCATGCAGATAGCGGTGTAGATATTTCCATGTTCATACAGATAGCGGTGCTGATATTTCAAGGTGTAAAGAGATAGCTGTGTAGATATTTCCATTTTCATGCAGATAGCTGTGTATATATTTCCATCTTCAAACAGATAGCGGTGTAGATATTTCCATGTTCATAGAGATAGTGGTGTAGATATTTCCATGTTTATACAGATAGCGGTGAAGATGTATGCATGTTTACACAGATAGCAGTGTAGAGATTTCCATGTTCATCCAGAGGGCTGTGTAGATATATCCATGTTCATACAGATAGCGGTGTAGATATTTCCATGTTCATACAGATAGCGATGTACATATTTCCATGTTCATACAGATGGCCTTGTAGACATTTCCATGTTTATACAGATAGCGGTGAAGATGTATGCATGTTTACACAGATAGCGGTGTAGATATTCCCATGTTCATACAGATAGCGGTGTAGATATTTCAATGTTCATACAGATAGCGGTTTAGATATTTCCTTCTTAATACAGATGGCGGTGTAGATATTTATATGTTCATACAGATGGCGGTGCAGATATTTCCATGTTCATACAGATTGCGGTGTAGATAATTCCATGTTTATAGAGATAGCGGTGTAGTTATTTCCATGTGTTAAGAGATAGCTGTGTAGATATTTCCATGTATTTGCAGATAGCTGTGTAGATATTTCCATTTTCATGCAGACAGCGGTGTATATATTTCCATGTTCAAACAGATAGCGGTGTAGATATTTCCATGTTCATACAGATAACGGTGTAGATATTTCCATGTTCATACAGATAGCGGTGTAGGTATTTCCATGTTCATACAGATGGCGGTGTAGATATTTCCATGTTCATACAGATGGCGGTGCTGATTTTTCCATGTTTATACAGGTAGTGGTGTAGATATTTCCATGTTTATACAGATAGCGGTGTAGATATTTAAAATGTTTATACAGATAGCGGTGTAGATAATTCCATGTTTATACAGATAGCGGTGTAGATATCTCCATCTTAATACAGATGGCGGTGTAGATATTTATATGTTCATACAGATGGCGGTGCAGATATTTCCATGTTCATTCAGATAGCGGTGTAGTTATTTCCATGTGTAAAGAGATAGCTGTGTAGATATTTAAATGTATATGCAGATAGCAGTGTAGATATTTCCATTTTCATGCAGATAGCGGTGTAGATATTTCCATGTTCAAACAGATAGCGGTGTAGATATTTCCATGTTCATACAGATAGCGGTGTAGTTATTTCCATGTTCATACAGATAGCAGTGTAGATATTTCCATGTTTATATAGATAGCGGTGAAGATGTATGCATGTTTACACAGATAGCGTTGTAGATATTTCCATCTTCATACAGATAGCGGTGTAGATATTTCCATGTTCATCCAGATGGCTGTGTAGATATATCCATGTTCATACAGATAGTGGTGAAGATATTTCCATGTTCATACAGATAGCGGTGTAGTTATTTCCGCGTGTAAAGAGATAGCTGTGTAGATATTTCCATGTATATGCAGATAGCTGTGTAGATATTTCCATTTTCATGCAGATAGCGCTTTAGATATTTCCATGTTCAAACAGATAGCGGTGTAGATATTTCCATGTTCATACAGATAGCGGCGTAGATATTTCCATGGTTATACAGATAGCGGTGAAGGTGTATGCATGTTTACACAGAAAGCGGTGTAGATATTTCCATGTTCATACAGATCGCGGTGTAGATATTTCCATGTTCATCCAGATGGCTGTGTAGCCATATCCATTTTCATACAGATGGCGGTGAAGATATTTCCATGTTCATACAGATAGCGGTGTAGATATTTCCATGTTCATACAGATAGCGGTGTAGATATTTCCATGTTCATACAGATGGCTGTGTAGGTATATCCATGTTCATACAGATGGCGGTAAAGATATTTCCATGTTCATACAGATAGCGGTGTAGATATTTCCATGTTCATACAGATAGCGGTGCTGATATTTCAAGGTGTAAAGAGATAGCTGTGTAGATATTTCCATTTTCATGGAGATAGCTGTGTATATATTTCCATCTTCAAACAGATAGCGGTGTAGATATTTCCATGTTCATAGAGATAGTGGTGTAGATATTTCCATGTTTATACAGATAGCGGTGAAGATGTATGCATGTTTACACAGATAGCAGTGTAGAGATTTCCATGTTCATCCAGAGGGCTGTGTAGATATATCCATGTTCATACAGATAGCGGTGTAGATATTTCCATGTTCATACAGATAGCGATGTACATATTTCCATGTTCATACAGATAGCGGTGCTGATATTTCCATGTTTATACAGGTAGCGGTGTAGATATTTCCATGATTATACAGATAGCGGTGTAGATATTTCCATGTTTATACAGATAGCGGTGTTGATATTTCCATGTTTATACAGATAGCGGTGTAGATATCTCCACCTTAATACTGATGGCGGTGTAGATATTTATATGTTCATACAGATGGCGTTGTAGATATTTCCATGTTCATCCAGATGGCTCTGTAGATATATCCATGTTCGTACAGATGGCGGTGAAGATATTTCCATGTTCATACAGATAGCGGTGTATATATATCCATGTTCATACAGATAGCGGTGTAGATATTTCCATGTTCATACAGATAGCGGTGTAGCTATTTCCATGTTCATACAGATAGCGGTGTAGATATTTCCATGTTCATACAGAAAGCGGTGCTGATATTTCCATGTTTATACAGGTAGCTGTCTAGATATTTCCATGTTTATACAGATAGCGGTGTAGATGTTTCCATGTTTATACAGATAGCGGTGTAGATATTTCCATGTTTATACAGATAGCGGTGTAGATATCTCCATCTTAATACAGATGGCGGTGTAGATATTTATATGTACATACAGATGGCGGTGCAGATATTTCCATGTTCATAAAGATGGCGGTGTAGATATTTCCATGTTCATACAGATAGCGGTGTAGTTATTTCCATGTGTAAAGAGATAGCTGTGTAGTTATTTCCATGTATATGCAGATAGCAGTGTAGATATTTCCATTTTCATGCAGATAGCTGTGTAGATATTTCCATGTTCAAACAGATAGCGGTGTAGATATTTCCATGTTCATACAGATAGCGGTGCATATATTTCCATGTTCATACAGGTAGCGGTGTAGATATTTCCATGTTCAAACAGATAGCTGTGTAGATATTTCCATGTATATGCAGATAGCTGTGTAGATATTTCTATTTTCATGCAGATAGCGGTTTAGATATTTCCATGTTCGTACAGATAGCGGTGTAGATATTTCCATGTTCATACAGATGGCCTTGTAGACATTTCCATGTTTATACAGATAGCGGTGAAGATGTATGCATGTTTACACAGATAGCGGTGTAGATATTCCCATGTTCATACAGATAGCGGTGTAGATATTTCAATGTTCATACAGATAGCGGTTTAGATATTTCCTTCTTAATACAGATGGCGGTGTAGATATTTATATGTTCATACAGATGGCGGTGCAGATATTTCCATGTTCATACAGATTGCGGTGTAGATAATTCCATGTTTATAGAGATAGCGGTGTAGTTATTTCCATGTGTTAAGAGATAGCTGTGTAGATATTTCCATGTATTTGCAGATAGCTGTGTAGATATTTCCATTTTCATGCAGACAGCGGTGTATATATTTCCATGTTCAAACAGATAGCGGTGTAGATATTTCCATGTTCATACAGATAACGGTGTAGATATTTCCATGTTCATACAGATAGCGGTGTAGGTATTTCCATGTTCATACAGATGGCGGTGTAGATATTTCCATGTTCATACAGATGGCGGTGCTGATATTTCCATGTTTATACAGGTAGTGGTGTAGATATTTCCATGTTTATACAGATAGCGGTGTAGATATTTCCATGTTTATACAGATAGCGGTGTAGATAATTCCATGTTTATACAGATAGCGGTGTAGATATCTCCATCTTAATACAGATGGCGGTGTAGATATTTATATGTTCATACAGATGGCGGTGCAGATATTTCCATGTTCATTCAGATAGCGGTGTAGTTATTTCCATGTGTAAAGAGATAGCTGTGTAGATATTTAAATGTATATGCAGATAGCAGTGTAGATATTTCCATTTTCATGCAGATAGCGGTGTAGATATTTCCATGTTCAAACAGATAGCGGTGTAGATATTTCCATGTTCATACAGATAGCGGTGTAGTTATTTCCATGTTCATACAGATAGCAGTGTAGATATTTCCATGTTTATATAGATAGCGGTGAAGATGTATGCATGTTTACACAGATAGCGTTGTAGATATTTCCATCTTCATACAGATAGCGGTGTAGATATTTCCATGTTCATCCAGATGGCTGTGTAGATATATCCATGTTCATACAGATGGTGGTGAAGATATTTCCGTGTTCATACAGATAGCGGTGTAGTTATTTCCGCGTGTAAAGAGATAGCTGTGTAGATATTTCCATGTATATGCAGATAGCTGTGTAGATATTTCCATTTTCATGCAGATAGCGGTTTAGATATTTCCATGTTCAAACAGATAGCGGTGTAGATATTTCCATGTTCATACAGATAGCGGTGTAGATATTTCCATGGTTATACAGATAGCGGTGAAGGTGTATGCATGTTTACACAGAAAGCGGTGTAGATATTTCCATGTTCATACAGATCGCGGTGTAGATATTTCCATGTTCATCCAGATGGCTGTGTAGCCATATCCATTTTCATACAGATGGCGGTGAAGATATTTCCATGTTCATACAGATAGCGGTGTAGATATTTCCATGTTCATACAGATAGCGGTGTAGATATTTCCATGTTCATACAGATGGCTGTGTAGGTATATCCATGTTCATACAGATGGCGGTAAAGATATTTCCATGTTCATACAGATAGCGGTGTAGATATTTCCATGTTCATACAGATAGCGGTGCTGATATTTCAAGGTGTAAAGAGATAGCTGTGTAGATATTTCCATTTTCATGCAGATAGCTGTGTATATATTTCCATCTTCAAACAGATAGCGGTGTAGATATTTCCATGTTCATAGAGATAGTGGTGTAGATATTTCCATGTTTATACAGATAGCGGTGAAGATGTATGCATGTTTACACAGATAGCAGTGTAGAGATTTCCATGTTCATCCAGAGGGCTGTGTAGATATATCCATGTTCATACAGATAGCGGTGTAGATATTTCCATTTTCATACAGATAGCGATGTACATATTTCCATGTTCATACAGATAGCGGTGCTGATATTTCCATGTTTATACAGGTAGCGGTGTAGATATTTCCATGATTATACAGATAGCGGTGTAGATATTTCCATGTTTATACAGATAGCGGTGTTGATATTTCCATGTTTATACAGATAGCGGTGTAGATATCTCCATCTTAATACAGATGGCGGTGTAGATATTTATATGTTCATACAGATGGCGTTGTAGATATTTCCATGTTCATCCAGATGGCTCTGTAGATATATCCATGTTCGTACAGATGGCGGTGAAGATATTTCCATGTTCATACAGATAGCGGTGTATATATATCCATGTTCATACAGATAGCGGTGTAGATATTTCCATGTTCATACAGATAGCGGTGTAGCTATTTCCATGTTCATACAGATAGCGGTGTAGATATTTCCATGTTCATACAGATAGCGGTGCTGATATTTCCATGTTTATACAGGTAGCTGTGTAGATATTTCCATGTTTATACAGATAGCGGTGTAGATGTTTCCATGTTTATACAGATAGCGGTGTAGATATTTCCATGTTTATACAGATAGCGGTGTAGATATCTCCATCTTAATACAGATGGCGGTGTAGATATTTATATGTTCATACAGATGGCGGTGCAGATATTTCCATGTTCATAAAGATGGCGGTGTAGATATTTCCATGTTCATACAGATAGCGGTGTAGTTATTTCCATGTGTAAAGAGATAGCTGTGTAGTTATTTCCATGTATATGCAGATAGCAGTGTATATATTTCCATTTTCATGCAGATAGCTGTGTAGATATTTCTATGTTCAAACAGATAGCGGTGTAGATATTTCCATGTTCATACAGATAGCGGTGCAGATATTTCCATGTTCATACAGGTAGCGGTGTAGATATTTCCATGTTCAAACAGATAGCTGTGTAGATATTTCCATGTATATGCAGATAGCTGTGTAGATATTTCTATTTTCATGCAGATAGCGGTTTAGATATTTCCATGTTCGTACAGATAGCGGTGTAGATATTTCCATGTTCATACAGATGGCCTTGTAGACATTTCCATGTTTATACAGATAGCGGTGAAGATGTATGCATGTTTACACAGATAGCGGTGTAGATATTCCCATGTTCATACAGATAGCGGTGTAGATATTTCAATGTTCATACAGATAGCGGTTTAGATATTTCCTTCTTAATACAGATGGCGGTGTAGATATTTATATGTTCATACAGATGGCGGTGCAGATATTTCCATGTTCATACAGATTGCGGTGTAGATAATTCCATGTTTATAGAGATAGCGGTGTAGTTATTTCCATGTGTTAAGAGATAGCTGTGTAGATATTTCCATGTATTTGCAGATAGCTGTGTAGATATTTCCATTTTCATGCAGACAGCGGTGTATATATTTCCATGTTCAAACAGATAGCGGTGTAGATATTTCCATGTTCATACAGATAACGGTGTAGATATTTCCATGTTCATACAGATAGCGGTGTAGGTATTTCCATGTTCATACAGATGGCGGTGTAGATATTTCCATGTTCATACAGATGGCGGTGCTGATATTTCCATGTTTATACAGGTAGTGGTGTAGATATTTCCATGTTTATACAGATAGCGGTGTAGATATTTCCATGTTTATACAGATAGCGGTGTAGATAATTCCATGTTTATACAGATAGCGGTGTAGATATCTCCATCTTAATACAGATGGCGGTGTAGATATTTATATGTTCATACAGATGGCGGTGCAGATATTTCCATGTTCATTCAGATAGCGGTGTAGTTATTTCCATGTGTAAAGAGATAGCTGTGTAGATATTTAAATGTATATGCAGATAGCAGTGTAGATATTTCCATTTTCATGCAGATAGCGGTGTAGATATTTCCATGTTCAAACAGATAGCGGTGTAGATATTTCCATGTTCATACAGATAGCGGTGTAGATATTTCCATGTTCATACAGATAGCGGTGTAGATTTTTCCATGTTTATACAGATAGCGGTGAAGATCTATGCATGTTTACAGAGATAGCGGTGTAGATATTTCCATGTTCATCCAGATGGCTGTGTAGATATATCCATGTTCATACAGATAGCGGTGTAGCTATTTCCATGTTCATACAGATAGCGGTGTAGATATTTCCATGTTCATACAGATAGCGGTGTAGATATTTCCATGTTCATACAGATAGCGGTGCTGATATTTCCTTGTTTATACAGGAAGCGGTGTAGATATTTCCATGTTTATACAGATAGCGGTTTAGATATTTCCTTCTTAATACAGATGGCGGCGTAGATATTTATATGTTCATACAGATGGCGGTGTAGATATTTCCATGTTTATACAGATAGCAGTGTAGATATCTCCATCTTAATACAGATGGCGGTGTAGATATTTATATGTTCATACAGATGGCGGTGTAGATATTTCCATGTTCATACAGATGGCGGTGTAGATATTTCCATGTTTATAGAGATAGCGGAGTAGCTATTTCCATGTTTATACAGATAGCAGTGGAGATATCTCTATCTAAATACATATGGCGGAGTAGATATTTATATTTTCATACATATGGCGGTGTAGATATTTATATGTTCGTACAGATGGCGGTGTAGATATTTCCATGTTTATACAGATAGCAGTGTAGGTATCTCCATCTTAATACAGATGGCAGTGTAGATACTTATATGTTCATACAGATGGCGGTGCAGATATTTCCATGTTCATACAGATGGCGGTGTAGATATTTCCATGTTCATACAGATAGCGGTTTAGTTATTTCCATGTGTAAAGAGATAGCTGTGTAGATATTTAAATGTATATGCAGATAGCAGTGTAGATATTTCCATTTTCATGCAGATAGCGGTGTAGATATTTCCATGTTCAAACAGATAGCGGTGTAGATATTTCCATGTTCATACAGATACCGGTGTAGATATTTCCATGTTCATAGAGATAGCGGTGTAGATATTTCCATGTTCATACAGATAACGGTGTAGATATTTCCATGTTCATACAGATAGCGGTGTAGATATTTCCATGTTCATAGAGATGGCGGTGTAGATATTTCCATGTTCATACAGATGGCGGTGCTTATATTTCCATGTTTATACAGGTAGTGGTGTAGATATTTCCATGTTTATACAGATAGCGGTGTAGATAATTCCATGTTTATACAGATAGCGGTGTAGATATCTCCATCTTAATACAGATGGCGGTGTAGATATTTATATGTTCATACAGATGGCGGTGCAGATATTTCCATGTTCATACAGATAGCGGTGTAGTTATTTCCATGTGTAAAGAGATAGCTGTGTAGATATTTAAATGTATATGCAGATAGCAGTGTAGATATTTCCATTTTCATGCAGATAGCGGTGTAGATATTTCCATGTTCAAACAGATAGCGGTGTAGATATTTCGATGTTCATACTGATAGCGGTGTAGATATTTCCATCTTCATACAGATAGCGGTGTAGATATTTCCATGTTTATACAGATAGCGGTGAAGATCTATGCATGTTTACAGAGATAGCGGTGTAGATATTTCCATGTTCATCCAGATGGCTGTGTAGATATATCCATGTTCATACAGATAGCGGTGTAGCTATTTCCATGTTCATACAGATAGCGGTGTAGATATTTCCATGTTCATACAGATAGCGGTGTCGATATTTCCATGTTCATACAGATAGCGGTGCTGATATTTCCTTGTTTATACAGGCAGCGGTGTAGATATTTCCATGTTTATGCAGATAGCGGTTTAGATATTTCCTTCTTAATACAGATGGCGGCGTAGATATTTATATGTTCATACAGATCGCGGTGTAGATATTTCCATGTTTATACAGATAGCAGTGTAGATATCTCCATCTTATTACAGATGGCGGTGTAGATATTTATATGTTCATACAGATGGCGGTGCAGATATTTCCATGTTCATACAGATGGCGGTGTAGATATTTCCATGTTTATAGAGATAGCGGAGTAGATATTTCCATGTTTGTACAGATAGCAGTGGAGATATCTCTAAGTACAGATGGCGGTGTAGATATTTATATTTTCATACAGATGGCGGTGTAGATATTTATATGTTCGTACAGATGGCGGTGTAGATATTTCCATGTTTATACAGATAGCAGTGTAGGTATCTCCATCTTAATACAGATGGCGGTGTAGATATTTATATGTTCATACAGATGGCGGTGCAGATATTTCCATGTTCATACAGATGGCGGTGTAGATATTTGTATGTTTATAGAGATAGCGCTGTAGTTATTTCCATGTGTAAAGAGATAGCTTTGTAGATATTTCCATGTATATGCAGATCGCTGTGTAGATATTTCCATGTATATGCAGATAGCTGTGTATATATTTCCATTTTCATGCAGATAGCGGTTTAGATATTTCCATGTTTAAACAGATAGCGGTGTAGATATTTCCGTGTTCATACAGATAGCGGTGTGGATATTTCCATGTTCAAACAGATAGCGGTGTAGATATTTCCATGTTCATACAGATAGCGGTGTAGGCATTTCCATGTTCATACAGATAGCGGTGTAGATACTTCCATGTTCATACAGATAGAGGGGCTGATATTTCCATGTTCATACAGATAGTGGTGCTGATATTTCCATGTTTATACAGATAGCGGTGTAGATATTTCCATGTTTATACAGATAGCGGTGTAAATATTTCCATGTTTATACAGATAGCGTTGTAGATATCTCCTTCTTAATGCAGATGGTGGTGTAGATATTTATATGTTCATACAGATGGCGGTGCCGATATTTCCATGTTCCTACAGATGGCAGTGTAGATATTTCCATGTTTATAGAGATAGCGGTGTAGTTATTTCCATGTGTAAAGAGATAGCTGCGTAGATATTTCCATGTATATGCAGATAGCTGTGTAGATATTTCCATTTTCATGCAGATAGCGTTGTAGATATTTCCATGTTCAGATAGCGGTGTAGATATTTCCATGTTAAAACAGATAGCAGTGCTGATATTTCCATGTTTATACAGGTAGCGGTGTAGATATTTCCATGTTTATACAGATTGCGGTGTAGATATTTCCATGTTTGTACAGATAGCGGTGTAGATATTTCCAAGTTTATACAGATAGCGGTGTAGTTATCTCCATCCTAATATAGAAGGCGGTGTAGATATTTATATGTTCATACAGATGGCGGTGCAGATATTTCCATGTTCATACAGATGGCGGTGTAGATATTTGTATGTTTATAGAGATAGCGCTGTAGTTATTTCCATGTGTAAAGAGATAGCTTTGTAGATATTTCCATGTATATGCAGATCGCTGTGTAGATATTTCCACTTTCATGCAGATAGCGGTGTAGATATTTCCATGTTCAAACAGATAGCGGTGTAGATATTTCCATGTTCATACAGATAGCAGTGTAGATATTTCCATGTTTATATAGATAGCGGTGAAGATGTATGCATGTTTACACAGATAGCGTTGTAGATATTTCCATCTTCATACAGATAGCGGTGTAGATATTTCCATGTTCATCCACATGGCTGTGTAGATATATCCATGTTCATACAGATGGCGGTGAAGATATTTCCATGTTCATACAGATAGCGGTGTAGTTATTTCCACATGTAAAGAGATAGCTGTGTAGATATTTCCATGTATATGCAGATAGCTGTGTAGATATTTCCATTTTCATTCAGATAGCAGTTTAGATATTTCCATGTTCAAACAGATAGCGGTGTAGATATTTCCATGTTCATACAGATAGCGGTGTAGATATTTCCATGGTTATACAGATAGCGGTGAAGGTGTATGCATGTTTACACAGATAGCGGTGTAGATATTTCCATGTTCATACAGATAGCGGTGCTGATATTTCCATGTTTGTACAGGTAGCGGTGTAGTTATTTCCATGTTTATACAGATTGCGGTGTAGATATTTCCATGTTTATACAGATAGCGGTGTAGATATTTCCAAGTTTATACAGATAGTGGTGTAGATATCTCCATCTTAATATAGATGGCGGTGTAGATATTTAAATGTTCATACAGATGGCGGTGCAGATATTTCCATGTTCATACAGATGGCGGTGTAGATATTTCCATGTTCATACAGATAGCGGTTTAGTTATTTCCATGTGTAAAGAGATAGCTGTGTAGATATTTAAATGTATATGCAGATAGCAGTGTAGATATTTCCATTTTCATGCAGATAGCGGTGTAGATATTTCCATCTTCAAACAGATAGCGGTGTAGATATTTCCATGTTCATACAGATACCGGTGTAGATATTTCCATGTTCATAGAGATAGCGGTGTAGATATTTCCATGTTCATACAGATAGCGGTGCTGATATTTCCATGTTTGTACAGGTAGCGGTGTAGATATTTCCATGTTCAAACAGATAGCGGTGTAGATATTTCCATGTTCATACAGATAGCGGTGTAGATACTTCCATGTTCATACAGATAGAGGGGCTGATATTTCCATGTTAATACAGATAGCGGTGCTGATATTTCCATGTTTATACAGATAGCGGTGTAGATATTTCCATGTTTATACAGATAGCGGTGTAGATATTTCCATGTTTATACAGATAGCGGTGTAGGTATCTCCATCTTAATACAGATGGCGGTGTAGATATTTATGTGTTCATACAGATGGCGGTGCAGATATTTCCATGTTCATACAGATAGCGGTGTAGTTATTTCCATGTGTAAAGAGATAGCTTTGTAGATATTTCCATGTATATGCAGATAGCTGTGTAGATATTTCTATTTTCATGCAGTTAGCGGTTTAGATATTTCCTTGTTCGTACAGTTAGCGGTGTAGATATTTCCATGTTCATACAGATAGCCTTGTAGACATTTCCATGTTTATACAGACAGCGGTGAAGATGTATGCATGTTTACACAGATAGCGGTGTAGATATTTCCATGTTCACAGATAGCGGTGTAGATATTTCAATGTTCATATAGATAGCGGTTTAGATATTTCCTTCTTAATACAGATGGCGGTGTAGATAATTCCATGTTTATACAGATAGCAGTGTAGATATCTCCATCTTAATACAGATGGCGGTGTAGATATTTATATGTTCATACAGATGGCGGTGCAGATATTTCCATGTTCATACAGATAGCGGTGCAGTTATTTCCATGTGTAAAGAGATAGCTGTGTAGATATTTAAATGTATATGCAGATTGCAGTGTAGATATTTCCATTTTCATGTAGATAGCGGTGTAGATATTTCCATGTTCATACAGATAGCCTTGTAGACATTTCCATGTTTTTACAGATAGCGGTGAAGATGTATGCATGTTTACACAGATAGCGGTGTAGATATTTCCATGTTCATACAGATAGCGGTGTAGATATTTCAATGTTCATACAGATAGCGGTTTAGATATTTCCTTCTTAATACAGATGGCGGTGTAGATATTTATATGTTCATACAGATGGCGGTGCAGATATTTCCATGTTCATACAGATGGCGGTGTAGATATTTGCATGTTTATAGAGATAGCGGTGTAGTTATTTCCATGTGTTAAGAGATAGCTGTGTAGATATTTCCATGTATTTGCAGATAGCTGTGTAGATATTTCGATTTTCATGCAGACAGCGGTGTAGATATTTCCATGTTCAAACAGATAGCGGTGTAGATATTTCCATGTTCATACAGATAACGGTGTAGATATTTCCATGTTCATACAGATAGCAGTGTAGATATTTCCATGTTCATACAGATGGCGGTGTAGATATTTCCATGTTCATACAGATAGCGGTGCTGATATTTCCATGTTTATACAGGTAGTGGTGTAGGTATTTCCATGTTTATACAGATAGCGGTGTAGATATTTCCATGTTTATACAGATAGCGGTGTAGATAATTCCATGTTTATACAGATAGCAGTGTAGATATCTCCATCTTAATACAGATGGCAGTGTAGATATTTATATGTTCATACAGATGGCGGTGCAGATATTTCCATGTTCTTACAGATAGCGGTGCAGTTATTTCCATGTGTAAAGAGATAGCTGTGTAGATATTTAAATGTATATGCAGATAGCAGTGTAGATATTTCCATTTTCATGCAGATAGCGGTGTAGATATTTCCATGTTCAAACAGATAGCGGTGTAGATATTTCCATGTTCATACAGATATCGGTGTAGATATTTCCATGTTCATACAGATAGCGGTGTAGATATTTCCATGTTTATACAGAAAGAGGTGAAGATCTATGCATGTTTACAGAGATAGCGGTGTAGATATTTCCATGTTCATCCAGATGGCTGTGTAGATATATCCATGTTCATACAGATAGCGGTGTAGCTATTTCCATGTTCATACAGATAGCGGTGTAGATATTTCCATGTTCATACAGATAACGGTGTAGATATCTCCATGTTCATACAGATAGCGGTGCTGATATTTCCTTGTTTATACAGGCAGCGGTGTAGATATTTCCATGTTTATACAGATAGCGGTTTAGATATTTCCTTCTTAATACAGATGGCGGCGTAGATATTTATATGCTCATACAGATGGCGGTGTAGATATTTCCATGTTTATACAGATAGCAGTGTAGATATCTCCATCTTAATACAGATGGCGGTGTAGATATTTATATGTTCATACAGATGGCGGTGCAGATATTTCCATGTACATACAGATGGCGGTGTAGATATTTCCATGTTCATACAGATAGCGGTGTAGTTATTTCCATGTGTAAAGAGATAGCTGTGTAGATATTTCCATTTTCATGCAGGTAGCGGTGTATATATTTCCATCTTCAAACAGATAGCGGTGTGGATATTTCCATGTTCATACAGATAGCGGTGTAGATATTTCCATGTTTATTCAGATAGCGGTGAAGATGTATGCATGTTTACACAGATAGCGGTGTAGATATTTCCATGTTCGTCCAGATGGCTGTGTAGATATACTCATGTTCATACAGATAGCGGTGTAGCTATTTCCATGTTCATACAGATAGCGGTGTAGATATTTCCATGTTCATTCAGATAGCGGTTCTGATATTTCCATGTTCATACAGATGACTTTGTAGATATATCCATGTTCATACAGATGGCGGTAAAGATATATCCATGTTCATACAGATAGCGGTGTAGATATATCCATGTTCATACAGATAGCGGTGTAGATATTTCCATGTTCATACCGATAGCGGTGCTGATATTTCCATGTTTATACAGGTAGCCGTGTAGATATTTCCATGTTTATGCAGATAGCTGTGTAGATATTTCCATGTTTATACAGATAGCGGTGTAGATATTTATATGTTCATACAGATGGCGGTGCAGATATCTCCATGTTCATACAGATGGCAGTGTAGATATTTCCATGTTTATAGAGATAGCGCTGTACTTATTTCCATGTGTAAAGAGATAGCTTTGTAGATATTTCCATGTATATGCAGATAGCTGTGTAGATATTTCCATTTTCATGCAGATAGCCGTGTAGATATTTCCATGTTCAAACAGATAGCGGTGTAGATATTTCCATGTTCATACAGATACCGGTGTAGATATTTCCATGTTCATAGAGATAGCGGTGTAGATATTTCCATGTTCATACAGATAGCGGTGCTGATATTTCCATGTATGTACAGGTAGCGGTGTAGATATTTCCATGTTTATACAGATTGCGGTGTAGATATTTCCATGTTTATACAGATATCGGTGTAGATATTTCCAAGTTTATACAGATAGAGGTGTAGATTTCTCCATCTTAATATAGATGGCGGTGCAGATATTTAAATGTTCATACAGATGGTGGTGCAGATATTTCCATGTTCATACAGATGGCGGTGTAGCTATTTCCATGTTTATAGAGATAGCGCTGTACTTATTTCCATGTGTAAAGAGATAGCTTTGTAGATATTTCCATGTATATGCAGATAGCTGTGTAGATATTTCCATTTTCATGCAGATAGCCGTGTAGATATTTCCATGTTCAAACAGATAGCGGTGTAGATATTTCCATGTTCATACAGATAGCAGTGTAGATATTTCCATGTTTTTACAGTTAGCGGTGAAGATGTATGCATGTTTACACAGATAGCGGTGTAGATATTTCCATGTTTATACAGATAGCGGTGTAGATATTTCCATGTTCATCCAGATGGCTGTGTAGATATATCCATGTTCATACAGATGGCGGTGAAGATATTTCCATGTTCATACAGATAGCGGTGTAGTTATTTCCATGTGTTAAGAGATAGCTGTTTAGATATTTCCATGTATATGCAGATAGCTGTGTATATATTTCCATTTTCATGCAGATAGCGGTTTAGATATTTCCATGTTTAAACAGATAGCGGTGTAGATATTTCCGTGTTCATACAGATAGCGGTGTAGATATTTCCATGTTCAAACAGATAGCAGTGTAGATATTTCCATGTTCATACAGATAGCGGTGTAGATATTTCCATGTTCATACAGATAGCGGTGTAGATACTTCCATGTTCATACAGATAGAGGGGCTGATATTGCCATGTTCATACAGATAGAGGTGCTGATATTTCCATGTTTATACAGATAGCAGTGTAGATATTTCCATGTTTATACAGATAGCGGCGCAGATATTTCCATGTTTATACAGAAAGCGGTGTAGGTATCTCCATCTTAATACAGATGGCGGTGTAGATATTTATGTGTTCATACAGATGGCGGTGCAGATATTTCCATGTTCATACAGATAGCGGTGTAGTTATTTCCATGTGTAAAGAGATAGCTGTGTAGATATTTCCATGTATATGCAGTTAGCTGTGTAGATATTTCTATTTTCATGCAGATAGCGGTGTAGATATTCCCATGTTCATAGAGATCGCGGTGTAGATTTTTCCATGTTCATCCAGATGGATGTGTAGACATTTCCATGTTTATACAGATAGCGGTGAAGATGTATGCATGTTTACACAGATAGCGGTGTAGATATTTCCATGTTCATACAGATAGCGGTGTAGATATTTCAATGTTCATACAGATAGCGGTTTAGATATTTCCTTCTTAATACAGATGGCGGTGTAGATATTTATATGTTCATACAGATGGCGGTGCAGATATTTCCATGTTCATACAGATGGCGGTGTAGATATTTCCATGTTTATAGATATAGCGGTGTAGTTATTTCCATGTGTTAAGAGATAGCTGTGTAGATATTCCCATGTATTTGCAGATAGCTGTGTAGATATTTCCATTTTCATGCAGACAGCGGTGTAGATATTTCCATGTTCAAAGAGATAGCGGTGTAGATATTTCAATGTTCATACAGATAACGGTGTAGATATTTCCATGTTCATACAGATAGCGGTGAAGATATTTCCATGTTCATACAGATGGCGGTGTAGATATTTCCATGTTCATACAGATATCGGTGTAGATATTTCCATGTTCATACAGATATCGGTGTAGATATTTCCATGTTCATACAGATAGCGGTGTAGATATTTCCATTTTCATGCAGATAGCAGTGTAGATATTTCCATGTTCAAACAGATAGCGGTGTAGATATTTCCATGTTCATACAGATATCGGTGTAGATATTTCCATGTTCATACAGATAGCGGTGTAGATATTTCCATGTTTATAGAGATAGCGGTGTAGGTATCTCCATCTTAATACAGATGGCGGTGTAGATATTTATGTGTTCATACAGATGGCGGTGCAGATATTTCCATGTTCATACAGATAGCGGTGTAGTTATTTCCATGTGTAAAGAGATAGCTGTGTAGATATTTCCATGTATATGCAGATAGCTGTGTAGATATTTCTATTTTCATGCAGATAGCGGTTTAGATATTTCCATGTTCGTACAGATAGCGGTGTACATATTTCCATGTTCATACAGATAGCGGTGTAGATATTTCCCTGTTCAAACAGATAGCGGTGTAGATATTTCCATGTTCATACAGATGGCGGTGCAGATATTTCCATGTTCATACAGATAGCAGTGTACATATTTCCGTGTTTATACAGATAGCGGTGAAGATGTATGCATGTTTACACAGATAGCGGTGTAGATATTTCCATGTTCATCCAGATGGCTGTGTAGATATATCCATGTTCATACAGATAGCGGTGTAGATATTTCCATGTTCATACAGATAGCGGTGTAGATATTTCCATGTTCATCCAGATGGCTGTGTAGATATATCCATGTTCCTACAGATAGCGGTGTAGATATTTCCATGTTCATACAGATAGCGGTGCTGATATTTCCATGTTTATACAGGTAGCGGTGTAGATATTTCCATGTTTATACAGATAGCGGTGTAGATATTTCCATGTTCATACAGGTAGCGGTGTAGATATTTCCATGTTCATACAGATAGCGGTGTAGATATTTCCATGTTCATACCGATAGTGGTGCAGATATTTCCATGTTTATACAGATAGTGGTGAAGATGTATGCATGTTTACACAGATAGCGGTGTAGATATTTCCATGTTCATCCAGATGGCTGTGTAGATATTTCCATGTTCATCCAGATGGCTGTGTAGATATATCCATGTTCATACAGATAGCAGTGTAGATATTTCCATGTTCATACAGATAGCGGTGTAGATATTTCCATGTTCATCCAGATGGCTGTGTAGATATATCCATGTTCATACAGATAGCGGTGTAGATACTTCCACGTTCGTACAGATAGCGGTGTAGCTATTTCCATTTTCATATACATAACGGTGTAGCTATTTCCATGTTCATACAGATAGCAGTGTAGATATTTCCATGTTCATTCAGATAGCGGTGTAGATATTTCCTTTTTCATACAGAGAGTGGTGCTGATATTTCCAGGTTTATACAGATAGCGGTTTAGATATTTCCTTCTTAATACAGATGGCGGTGTAGATATTTATATGTTCAAACAGATGGCGGTGCAGATATTTCCATGTTCATGCAGATGGTGGTGTAGATATTTCCATGTTTATAGATATAGCGGTGTAGTTATTTCCATGTGCAAAGAGATAGCTGTGTAGATATTTCCATGTATATGCAGATAGCTGTTTAGATATTTCCATTTTCTTGCAGATAGCGGTGTAGATATTTACATGTTCAGATAGCGGTTTAGATATTTCCATGTTCATTCTGATAGCTTTGTAGATATTTCCATGTTCATAAAGATAGCGGTGTAGATATTTCCATGTTCATACAGATAGCGGTGTAGATATTTCCAGGTTCATACAGATAGCGGTCCTGATATTTCCATGTTTATACAGGTAGCGGTATAGATATTTCCATGTTTATACAGATAGCGGTGTAGATATTTCCATGTTTATACAGATAGCGGTGTAGATATTTCCATGTTTATACAGATAGCGGTGTAGATATCTCCATCTTAATACAGATGGCGGTGTAGATATTTATATGTTCATACAGATGGTGGTGCAGATATTTCCATGTTCATACAGATGGCAGTGTAGATATTTCCATGTTCATACAGATAGCGGTGTAGTTATTTCCATGTGTAAAGAGATAGCTGTGTAGATATTTCCATGTATATGCAGATAGCAGTGTAGATATTTCCATTTTCATGCAGATAGCGGTGTAGATATTTCCATGTTCAAACAGATAGCGGTGTAGATATTTCCATGTTCATACAGATAGCGGTGCAGATATTTCCATGTTCATACAGATAGCAGTGTACATATTTCCGTGTTTATACAGATAGAGGTGAAGATGTATGCATGTTTACACAGATAGCGGTGTAGATATTTCCAAGTTTATCCAGATGGCTGTGTTGATATATCCATGTTCATACAGATAGCGGTGTAGATATTTCCATGTTCATACAGATAGCGGTGTAGATATTTCCATGTTCATCCAGATGGCTGTTTAGATATATCCATGTTCATACAGATAGCGGTGTAGATATTTCCATGTTCATACAGATAGCGGTGGAGCTATTTCCATGTTCATACAGATAACGGTGTAGCTACTTCCATGTTCATACAGATAGCAGTGTAGATATTTCCATGTTCATACAGATAGCGGTGTAGATATCTCCATTTTCATACAGAGAGCGGTGCTGATATTTCCATGTTTATACAGGCAGCGGTGTAGATATTTCCATGTTTATACAGATAGCGGTTTAGATATTTCCTTCTTTATACAGATGGCGGTGTAGATATTTATGTGTTCATACAGATGGCGATGCAGATATTTCCATGTTCATACAGATGGTGGTGTAGATATTTCCATGTTTATAGAGATAGCGGTGTAGTTATTTCCATGTGTAAAGAGATAGCTGTGTAGATATTTCCATGTATATGCAGATAGCTTTGTAGATATTTCCATTTTCATGCAGATAGCGGTGTAGATATTTACATGTTCAAACAGATAGCGGTGTAGATATTTCCATGTTCATTCAGATAGCGGTGTAGACATTTCCAGGTTCATAGAGATAGCGTTGCTGATATTTCCATGTTTATACAGGTAGCGGTGTAGATATTTCCATGTTTATACAGATAGTGGTGTAGATATTTCCATGTTTATAAAGATAGCGGTGTAGATATTTCCATGTTTATTCAGATATCGGTGTAGATATCTCCATCTTAATACAGATGGCGGTGTAGATATTTATATGTTCTTACAGATGGCCGTGCAGATATTTCCATGTTCATACAGATGGCGGTGTAGATATGTCCATGTTCATACAGATAGCGGTGTAAATATTTCCATGTGTAAAGAGATTGCTGTGTAGATATTTCCATCTATATGCAGATAGCTGTGTAGATATTTCCATTTTCATGCAGATAGCGATGTATGTATTTCCATCTTCAAACAGATAGCGGTGTAGATATTTCCATGTTCATACAGATAGCGTTGTAGATATTTCCATGTTTATACAGATAGCGGTGAAGATATATGCATGTTTACACAGATAGCGGTGTAGATATTTCCATGTTCATACAGATAGCGGTGTAGATATTTCAATGTTCATACAGATAGCGGTTTAGATATTTCCTTCTTAATACAGATGGCGGTGTAGTTATTTATATGTTCATACAGATCGTGGTGCAGATATTTCCATGTTCATACAGATGGCGGTGTAGATATTTCCATGTTTATAGATTTAGCGGTGCAGTTATTTCCATGTGTAAAGAGATAGCTGTGTAGATGTTTCCATGTATATGCAGATAGCTTTGTTGATATTTCCATTTTCATGCAGATAGCGGTGTAGATATTTCCATGTTCAAACAGATAGCGGTGTAGATATTTCCATGTTCATACAGATAGCAGTGTAGATATTTCCATGTTTATAGAGATAGCTTTGAAGATGTATGCATGTTTACACAGATAGCGGTGTAGATATTTCCATGTTCAAACAGATAGCGGTGTAGATATTTCCATGTTCATCCAGATGGCTGTGTAGATATATCCATGTTCCTACAGATGGCGGTGAAGATATTTCCATGTTCATACAGATAGCGGTGTAGTTATTTCCATGTGTAAAGAGATAGCTGTGTAGATATTTCCATGTATATGCAGATAGCTGTGTATGTATTTCCATTTTCATGCAGATAGCGGTATAGATATTTCCATGTTCAAACAGGTAGCGGTGTAGATATTTCCATGTTCATAGAGATAGCGGTGTAGATACTTCCATCTTCGTACAGATAGAGGGGCTGATATTTCCATGTTCATACAGAGAGCGGTGCTGATATTTCCATGTTTATAGAGATAGCGGTGTAGGTATTTCCATGTTTATACAGATAGTGGTGTAGATATTTCCATGTTTATACAAATAGCGGTGTAGATATTTCCATGTTTATTCAGATTGCGGTGTAGATATCTCCATCTTAATACAGATGGCGGTGTAGATATTTATATGTTCATACAGATGGCCGTGGAGATATTTCCATGTTCATACAGATGGCGGTGTAGATATGTCCATGTTCATTCATATAGCGGTGTAGTTATTTCCATGTGTAAAGAGATTGCTGTGTAGATATTTCCATCTATATGCAGATATCTGAGTAGATATTTCCATTTTCATGCAGATAGCGATGTATATATTTCCATCTTCAAACAGATAGCGGTGTAGATATTTCCATGTTCATACAGATAGTGGTGTAGATATTTCCATGTTTATACAGATAGCGGTGAAGATGTATGCATGTTTACACAGATAGCGGTGTGGATATTTCCATGTTCATCCAGAGGGCTGTGTAGATATATCCATGTTCATACTGATAGCGGTGTAGATATTTCCATGTTCCTACAGATAGCGGTGTAGATATTTCAAGGTGTAAAGAGATAGCTGTGTAGATATTTCCATTTTCATGCAGATAGCTTTGTACATATTTCCATCTTCAAACAGATAGCGGTGTATGTATTTCCATGTTCATAGAGATAGTGGTGTAGATATTCCCATGTTTATACAGATAGCGGTGAAGATGTATGCATGTTTACACAGATAGCGCTGTAGAGATTTCCATGTTCATCCAGAGGGCTGTTTAGATATATCCATGTTCATAAATATAGCGGTGTAGATATTTCCATGTTCATACAGATAGCGATGTAGATATTTCCATGTTCATACAGATAGCGGTGCTGATATTTCCATGTTTATACAGGTAGCGGTGTAGATATTTCCATGTTTATACAGATAGCGGTGTAGATATTTCTATGTTTATAAAGATAGCGGTGTTGATATTTCCATGTTTATAGAGACAGCGGTGTAGATATCTCCATGTTAATACAGATGGCGGTGTAGATATTTATATGTTCATACAGATGGCGTTGTAGATATTTCCATGTTCATCCAGATGGCTCTGTAGATATATCCATGTTCGTACAGATGGCGGTGAAGATATTTCCATGTTCATACAGATAGCGGTGTAGATATATCCATGTTCATACAGATAGCGGTGTAGATATTTCCATGTTCATACAGATAGCGGTGTGGCTATTTCCATGTTCATACAGATAGCGGTGTAGATATTTCCATGTTCATACAGATAGCGGTGCTGATATTTCCATGTTTATACAGGTAGTGGTGTAGATATTTCCATGTTTATACAGATATCGGTGTAGATATTTCCATGTTTATACAGATAGCGGTGTAGATATTTCCGTGTTTATGCAGATAGCGGTGTAGATATCTCCATCTTAATACAGATGGCGGTGTAGATATTTATATGTTCATACAGATGGCGGTGCAGATATTTCCATGTTCATACAGATGGCGGTGTAGATATTTCCATGTTCATACAGATAGCGGTGTAGTTATTTCCATGTGTAAAGAGATAGCTGTGTAGATATTTCCATGTATATGCAGATAGCAGTGTAGATATTTCCATTTTCATGCAGATAGCCGTGTAGATATTTCCATGTTCAAACAGATAGCGGTGTAGATATTTCCATGTTCATACAGATAGCGGTGCAGATATTTCCATGTTCATACAGATAGCGGTGTAGATATTTCCATGTTTATACAGACAGCGGTGAAGATGTATGCATGTTTACACAGATAGCGGTGTAGATATTTCCATGTTCATCCAGACGGCTGTGTAGATATATCCATGTTCATACAGATAGCGGTGTAGATATTTCCATGTTCATAAAGATAGCGGTGCAGCTATTTCCATGTTCAAACAGATAGCGGTGTAGATATTTCCATGTTTATACAGATAGCGGTGAAGATGTATGCATGTTTACACAGATAGCGGTGTAGATATTTCCATATTCATACAGATAGCGGTGTAGATATTTCCATGTTCATCCAGATGGCTGTGTAGATATATCCATGTTCATACAGATAGCGGTGTAGCTATTTCCATGTTCATACAGATAGCGGTGTAGATAATTCCATGTTCGTACAGATAGCGTTGTAGATATTTCCATGTTCCTCCAGATGGCTGTGTAGACATATCCATGTTCATACAGATGGCGGTGTAGATATCTCCATGTTCCTACAGATAGCGGTGCTGATATTTCCATGTTTATACAGGTAGCGGTGTAGAAATTTCCATGTTTATCCAGATAGCGGTGAAGATATTTCCATGTTTATACAGATAGCGGTGTAGATATTTCCAGATTTATACAGATAGTGGTGTAGATATCTCCATCTTAATACAGATGGCGGTGTAGATATTTATATGTTCATTCAGATGGCAGTGTAGATATTTCCATGTTCATCGAGATGGCTCTGTAGATATATCCATGTTCGTACAGATGGCGGTGAAGATATTTCCTTGTTCATACAGATAGCGGTGTAGATATTTCCATGTTCATACAGATAGCGGCGTAGCTATTTCCATGTTCATACAGATAGCGGTGTAGATATTTCCATGTTCCTCCAGACGGCTGTGTAGATATATCCATGTTCATCCAGATGGCGGTGTAGGTATCTCCATGTTCATACAGATAGAGGGGCTGATATTTCCATGTTCATACAGATAGTGGTGCTGATATTTCCATGTTTATACAGACAGAAGTGTAGATATTTCCATGTTTATTCAGATAGCGGTGTAGATATCTCCATCTTAATACAGATGGCAGTGTAGATATTTATATGTTCATACAGATGGCGGTGCAGATATTTCCATGTTCATACAGATGGCGGTGTAGATATTTCCATGTTCATACAGATAGCGGTGTAGTTATTTACATGTGTAAAGAGATAGCTGTGTAGATATTTCCATGTATATGCAGATAACTGTGTAGATATTTCCATTTTCATGCAGATAGCTGTGTAGATATTTCCATTTTCATGCATATAGCGGTGTATATATTTCCATCTTCAAACAGATAGCGGTGTAGATATTTCCATGTTCATACAGATAGCGGTGTAGATATTTCCATGTTCATACAGATAGCGGTGTAGATATTTCCATGTTCATACAGATAGCGGTGTAGATATTTCCATGTTCATACAGATAGCGGTGTAGATATTTCCATGTTCATACAGATAGCGGTGCTGATATTTCCATGTTTATACAGGTAGCGGTGTAGATATTTCCATGTTTATACAGATAGCGGTGTAGATATTTCTATGTTTATACAGGTAGCGGTGTAGATATTTCCATGTTTATACAGATAGCGGTGTAGATATTTCAATGTTCATACCGATAGCGGTGAAGATATTTCCATGTTTATACAGATAGTGGTGAAGATGTATGCATGTTTACACAGATATCGGTGTAGATATTTCGATGTTCATCCAGATGGCTGTGTAGATATATCCATGTTCATACAGATAGCGGTGTAGATATTTCCATGTTCATACAGATAGCGGTGTAGATATTTCCATGTTCATCCAGATGGCTGTGTAGATATATTCATGTTCATACAGATAGCGATGTAGATATTTCCATGTTCGTACAGATAGCGGTGTAGCTATTTCCATTTTCATACACATAACGGTGTAGCTATTTCCATGTTCATACAGATAGCAGTGTAGATATTTCCATGTTCATACAGATAGCGGTGTAGATATTTCCATTTTCATACAGAGAGTGGTGCTGATATTTCCATGTTTATACAGATAGCGGTTTAGATATTTCCTTCTTAATACAGATGGCGCTGTAGATATTTATAGGTTCAAAAAGATGGCGGTGCAGATATTTCCATGTTCATACAGATGGTGGCGTAGATATTTCCATGTTTATAGATATAGCGGTGTAGTTATTTCCATGTGTAAAGAGAAAGCTGTGTAGATATTTCCATGTATATGCAGATAGCTGTGTAGATGTTTCCATTTTCTTGCAGATAGCGGTGTAGATATTTACATGTTCAAACAGATAGCGGTGTAGATATTTCCATGTTCATTCAGATAGCTTTGTAGATATTTCCATATTCATACAGATAGCGGTGTAGATATTTCCATGTTCATACAGATAGCGGTGTAGATATTTCCAAGTTCATACAGATAGCGGTACTGATATTTCCATGTTTATACAGGTAGCGGTGTAGATATTTCCATGTTTATACAGATAGCGGTGTAGATATTTCCATGTTTATACAGATAGCGGTGTACATATTTCCATGTTCATTCAGATAGCGGTGTAGATATTTCCAAGTTCATACAGATAGCGGTCCTGATATTTCCATGTTTATACAGATAGCGGTGAAGATGTATGCATGTTTACACAGATAGCGGTGTAGATATTTCCATGTTCATACAGATAGCGGTGTAGCTATTTCCATGTTCATACAGATAGCGGTGTAGATATTTCCATGTTCATACAGATAGCGGTGTAGCTATTTCCATGTTCATACAGATAACGGTGTAGCTATTTCCATGTTCATACAGATAACGGTGTAGCTATTTCCATGTTCATACAGATAGCAGTGTAGATATTTCCATGTTCATACAGATAATGGTGTAGATATCTCCATTTTCATACATAGAGCGGTGCTGATAATTCCATGTTTATACAGGCAGCGGTGTAGATATTTCCATGTTTATACAGATAGCGGTTTAGATATTTCCTTCTTAATACAGATGGCGGTGTAGATATTTATATGTTCATACAGATGGCGGTGCAGATATTTCCATGTTCATACAGATGGCGGTGTAGATATTTCCATGTTTATAGAGATAGTGGTGTAGTTATTTCCATGTGTAAAGAGATAGCTGTGTAGATATTTCCATGTATATGCAGATAGCTTTGTAGATATTTCCATTTTCATGCAGATAGCGGTGTAGATATTTACATGTTCAGGCAGATAGCGGTGTAGATATTTCCATGTTCATTCAGATAGCGGTGTAGACATTTCCAGGTTCATAGAGATAGCTGTGCTGATATTTCCATGTTTATACAGGTAGCGGTGTAGGTATTTCCATGTTTATACAGATAGTGGTGTAGATATTTCCATGTTTATACAGATAGCGGTGTAGATATTTCCATGTTTATTCAGATGGCTGTGTAGATATCTCCATCTTAATACAGATGGCGGTGTAGATATTTATATGTTCATACAGATGGCCGTGCAGATATTTCCATGTTCATACAGATGGCGGTGTAGATATGTCCATGTTCATACAGATAGCGGTGTAGTTATTTCCATGTGTAAAGAGATTGCTGTGTAGATATTTCCATCTATATGCAGATAGCTGTGTAGATATTTCCATTTTCATGCAGATAGCGATGCATATATTTCCATCTTCAAACAGATAGCGGTGTAGATATTTCCATGTTCATACACATAGCGGTGTAGATATTTCCATGTTCATACAGATAGCGGTGCTGATATTTCCATGTTCCTACTGATAGCGGTGTAGATATTTCAAGGTGTAAAGAGATAGCTGTGTAGATATTTCCATCTATAGGCAGATAGCTGTGTAGATATTTCCATTTTCATGCAAATAGCTGTGTATATATTTCCATCTTCAAACAGATAGCGGTGTAGATATTTCCATGTTCATAGAGATAGCGGTGTAGATATTTCCATGTTTATACAGATAGCGGTGAAGATGTATGCATGTTTACACAGATAGTGGTGTAGAGATTTCCATGTTCATCCAGAGGGCTGTGTAGATATATCCATGTTCATACAGATAGCGGTGTAGATATTTCCATGTTCATGCAGATAGCGGTGCAGATGTTTCCATGTTCATACAGATAGCGGTGCTGATATTTCCATGTTTATACAGGTAGCCGTGTAGATATTTCCATGTTTATACAGATAGCGGTGTAGATATTTCCATGTTTATACAGATAGCGGTGTTGATATTTCCATGTTTATACAGACAGCGGTGTAGTTATCTCCATCTTAATACAGATGGCGGTGTAGATATTTATATGTTCATACAGATGGCGTTGTAGATATTTCCATGTTCATCCAGATGGCTCTGTAGAAATATCCATGTTCGTACAGATGGCGGTGAAGATATTTCCATGTTCATACAGATAGCGGTGTAGATATTTCCATGTTCATCCAGTTGGCTGTGTAGATATATCCATGTTCATACAGATAGCGGTGTAGATATTTCCATGTTCATCCAGTTGGCTGTGTAGATATTTCCATGTTCATACAGATAGCGGTGTAGCTATTTCCATGTTCATACAGATAGCGGTGTAGATATTTCCATGTTCATACAGATAGCGGTGTAGCTATTTCCATGTTCATACAGATAACGGTGTAGCTATTTCCATGTTCATACAGATAACGGTGTAGCTATTTCCATGTTCATACAGATAGCAGTGTAGATATTTCCATGTTCATACGGATAATGGTGTAGATATCTCCATTTTCATACAGAGAGCGGTGCTGATATTTCCATGTTTATACAGGCAGCGGTGTAGATATTTCCATGTTTATACAGATAGCGGTTTAGATATTTCCTTCTTAATACAGATGGCGGTGTAGATATTTATATGCTCATACAGATGGCGGTGCAGATATTTCCATGTTCATACAGATGGCGGTGTAGATATTTCCATGTTTATAGAGATAGTGGTGTAGTTATTTCCATGTGTAAAGAGATAGCTGTGTAGATATTTCCATGTATATGCAGAAAGCTTTGTAGATATTTCCATTTTCATGCAGATAGCGGTGTAGATATTTACATGTTCAAGCAGATAGCGGTGTAGCTATTTCCATGTTCATACAGATAGCGGTGTAGATATTTCCATGTTCATCCAGATGGCTGTGTAGATATATCCATGTTCATAAAGGTGGCGGTGTAGATATCTCCATGTTCATACAGATAGAGGGGCTGATATTTCCATGTTCATACAGATAGCGGTGCTGATATTTCCATGTTTATACAGATAGCGGTGTAGATATTTCCATGTTTATTCAGATAGCGGTGTAGATATCTCCATCTTAATACAGATGGCGGTGTAGATATTTATATGTTCATACAGATGGCGGTGCAGATATTTCCATGTTCATACAGATGGCGGTGTAGATATTTCCATGTTCATACAGATAGCGGTGTAGATATTTCCATGTTCATACAGATAGCGGTGCTGATATTTCCATGTTTATACAGGTACCGGTGTAGACATTTCCATGTTTATACAGATAGCGGTGTAGATATTTCCATGTTTATACAGATAGCGGTGTAGATATTTCCATGTTTATACACATAGCGGTGTAGATATCTCCATCTTAATACAGATGGCGGTGTAGATATTTACATGTTCATATAGATGGCGGTGTAGATATTTCCAAGTTCATACAGATAGCGGTGTAGTTATTTCCATGTGTAAAGAGATAGCTGTGTAGATATTTCCATGTATATGCAGATAGCAGTGTAGATATTTCCATTTTCATGCAGATAGCCGTGTAGATATTTCCATGTTCAAACAGATAGCGGTGTAGATATTTCCATGTTCATACAGATAGCGGTGCTGATATTTCCATGTTCATACAGATGGCGGTGTAGATATTTCCATGTTTATACAGATAGCGGTGAAGATGTATGCATGTTTACACAGATAGCGGTGTAGATATTTCCATGTTCATCCAGATGGCTGTGTTGATATCTCCATGTTCCTACAGATGGCGGTGCTGATATTTCCATGTTTATACCGGTAGCGGTGTGGAAATTTCCATGTTTATCCAGATAGTGGTGAAGATATTTCCATGTTTATACAGATAGCGGTGTAGATATTTCCAGGTTTATACAGATAGCGGTGTAGATATCTCCATCTTAATACAGATGGCGGTGTAGATATTTCTATGTTCATACAGATGGCGGTGTAGATATTTCCATGTTCATCCAGATGGCTCTGTAGATATATCCATGTTCGTACAGATGGCGGTGAAGATATTTCCTTGTTCATACAGATAGCAGTGTAGATATTTCCATGTTCATACAGATAGCGGTGTAGATACTTCCATGTTCTTACAGATAGCGGTGCTGATATTTCCATGTTCGTACAGATAGCGGTGTAGATATTTCTATGTTCATACAGATGGCGGTGCAGATATTTCCATGTTCATCCAGATGGCGGTGTAGATATATCCATGTTCATACAGATAGCGGTGTAGATATTTCAATGTTCATACAGATAGCAGTGTAGATATTTCCATGTGCATACAGATAGCGGTGTAGATATTTCCATGTTTATAGAGATAGTGGTGTAGATATTTACATGTTCCTACAGATGGCTGTGTAGATATTTCCATGTTTATACAGATAGCGGTGTAGATATATCCATGTTCATAAAGATAGCGGTGTAGATATTTCCATGTTCCTCCAGATGGCTGTGTAGATATATCCATGTTCATACAGATGGCGGTGTAGATATCTCCATGTTCATACAGATAGAGGGGCTTATATTTCCATGTTCATACAGATAGCGGTGCTGATATTTCCATGTTTATACAGATAGTGGTGTAGATATTTCCATGTTTATTCAGATAGCGGTGTAGATATATCCATCTTAATACAGATGGCAGTGTAGATATTTATATGTTCATACAGATGGCGGTGCAGATATTTCCATGTTCATACAGATGGCGGTGTAGATATTTCCATGTTCATACAGATAGCGGTGTAGTTATTTACATGTGTAAAGAGATAGCTGTGTAGATATTACCATGTATATGCATATAGCTGTGTAGATATTTCCATTTTCATGCAGATAGCTGTGAGGATATTTCCAATTTCATGCAGATAGCGGTGTATATATTTCCATCTTCAAACAGATAGCGGTGTAGATATTTCCATGTTCATACAGATAGCGGTGTAGATATTTCCATGTTCATACAGATAGCGGTGTAGATATTTCCATGTTCATACAGATAGCGGTGTAGATATTTCCATGTTCATACAGATAGCGGTGCTGATATTTCCATGTTTATACAGGTAGCGGTGTAGATATTTCCATATTTATACAGGTAGCGGTGTAGATATTTCTATGTTTATACAGATAGCGGTGTAGATATTTCCATGTTTATACACATAGCGGTGTAGATAACTCCATCTTAATACAGATGGCGGTGTAGATATTTATATATTCATACAGATGGCGGCGCAGATATTTCCATGTTCATACAGATGGCGGTGTAGATATTTCCATGTTTATAGAGATAGCGGTGTAGTTATTTCCATGTGTAAAGAGATAGCTTTGTAGATATTTCCCTGTATATGCAGATAGCTGTGTAGATATTTCCATTTTCATGCAGATAGCGGTGTAGATATTTCCATGTTCAAACAGATAGCGGTGTAGATATTTCCATGTTCATACAGATAGCGGTGTAGATATTTCCATGTTTATACAGATAGCGGTGAAGATGTATGCATGTTTACACAGATAGCGGTGTATATATTTCCATGTTCATGCAGATAGCTGTGTAGATATTTCCATGTTCATCCCGATGGCTCTGTAGATATATCCATGTTCATACAGATGGCGGTGAAGATATTTCCATGTTCATACAGATAGCGGTGTAGATATTTCCATGTTCATACAGATAGCGGTGTAGATATTTCCATGTTCATACAGATAGCGGTGTAGCTATTTCCATGTTCATACAGATAGCGGTGAAGATATTTCCATGTTCATCCAGATGGCTGTGTAGATATATCCATGTTCATACAGATGGCGGTGAAGATATTTCCATGATCATACTGATAGCGGTGTAGATATCTCCATGTTCATACAGATAGAAGGGCTGATATTTCCATGTTCAAACACATACCGGTGCTGATATTTCCTTGTTTATACAGGTAGCGGTGTAGATATATCCATGTTTATACAGATAGCGAAGTAGATATTTCCATGTTTATACAGATAGCGGTGTTGATATTTCCATGCTTATACAAATTGCGGTGAACATATCTCCATGTTAATACAGATGGCCGTCTAGATATGTATATGTTCATACTGATGTCAGTGCAGATATTTCCATGTTCATACAGATGGCGGAGTAGATATTTCCATGTTTATAGATATAGCGGTGTAGTTATTTCCATGTGTAAAGAGATAGCTGTGTAGGTATTTCCATGTATATGCAGATAGTGTACATACTTACATTTTCATGCAGATAGCGGTGTAGATATTTCCATGTTCAAACAGATAGTGGTGTAGATATTTCCATGTTCATAGAGATAGCGGTGTAGATATTTCCATGTTCATACAGATAGCGGTGTAGATATTTCCATCTTTATACAGATAGCGGTGAAGATGTATGCATGTTTACACACATAGCGGTGTAGATATTTCCATGTTCATACAGATGGCTGTGTAGATATATCCATGTTCATACAGATAGCGGTGTAGATATTTCCATGTTCATACAGATAGTGGTGTAGCTATTTCCATGTTCATACAGATAGCTGTGTAGATATTTCCATGTTTATACAGATAGCGGTGAAGATGTATGCATGTTTACACAGATATCGGTGTAGATATTTCAATGTTCATACAGATAGCGGTGTAGATATTTCCATGTTCATACAGATAGTGGTGCTGATATTTAAATGTTTATATGGGTAGCGGTGTAGATATTTCCATGTTTATACAGATAGCGGTGTAGATATTTCCAGGTTTATACAGATAGCGGTGTAGATACCTCCATCTTAATACAGATGGCGGTGTAGATGTTTATATGTTCATACAGATGGCGGTGCAGATATTTCCATGTTCATACAGATGGCGGTGTGGATATTTCCATGTTTTTAGAGATAGCGGTGTGGTTATTTCCTTGTGTAAAGAGATATCTTTGTGGATATTTCCAGGTATATGCAGATAGCTGTGTAGATATTTCCATTTTCATGCAGATAGCGGCGTAGATATTTCCATGTTCAAATAGATAGCGGTGTAGATATTTCCATGTTCATACATATAGCGGTGTAGATATTTCCATGTTTATACAGATAGCGGTGAAGATGTATGCATGTTTACACAGATAGCGGTGTATATACTTCCATGTTCATACAGATACCTGTGTAGATATTTCAATGTTCATCCAGATGGCTGTGTAGATATATCCATGTTCATACAGATGGCGGTGAAGATTTTTCCATGTTCATACAGATAGTGGTGTAGATATTTCCATGTTCATACAGATAGCGGTGTAGATATTTCCATGTTCATACTGATAGCGGTGTAGCTATTTCCATGTTCATACAGATAGCGGTGCAGATATTTCCATTTTCATCCAGATGGCTGTGTAGATATATCCATGTTAATAAGGATGGCGGTGAAGATATTTCCATGTTCATACAGATAGCGGTGTAGATATTTCCATGTTCACACAGATAGCGGTTTAGGTGTTTCCATGTTCATACAGATAGAGGGGCTGATATTTCCATGTTCATACAGATAGCGGTGCTGATATTTCCATGTTTATACAGGTAGCGGTGTAGATATTTCCATATTTATACAGATAGCGGTGTAGATATTTCCATGTTTATACAGATAGCGGTGTAGATATTTCCATGTTTATACAGATGGCGGTGTAGATATCTCCATCTTAATACAGATCGCCGTGTAGATATTTATATGTTCATACAGATGGCGGTGCAGATATTTCCGTGTTCATTCAGATGGCGGTGTAGATATTTCCATGTTCATACAGATAGCGGTGTAGTTATTTCCACGTGTAAAGAGATAGCTGTGTAGATATTTCCATGTATATGCAGATAGCTGTGTAGATATTTAAATTTTCATGCAGATAGCGGTGTAGATATTTCCATGTTCAGATAGCGGTGTAGATAATTCCATGTTCATACAGATAGCGGTGTAGATATTTCCATGTTTATACAGATTGCGGTGAAGATGTATGCATATTTAAACAGATAGCGGTGTAGATATTTCCATGTTCATACAGATAGCTGTGTAGATATTTCCGTGTTCATCCAGATGGCTGTGTAGATTTATCCATGTTCATATAGATAGCGGTGTAGATATTTTCATGTTCATGGAGATAGCGGTGTAGATATTTCCAAGTTCATACAGATAGCGGTGCTGATATTTCCATGTTTATATTGGTAGCGGTGTAGATATTTCCATGTTTATACAGATTGCGGTGTAGATATTTCCATGTTTATACAGATAGCGGTGTAGATATTTCCAAGTTTATACAGATAGCGGTGTAGATATCTCCATCTTAATATAGATTGCGGTGTAGATATTTCCATGTTCATACAGATGGCTGTGTAGATATATCCATGTTCATACAGATGGCGGTGAAGATATTTCCATGTTCATACAGATAGCGGTGTAGTTATTTCCATGTGTAAAGAGATAGATTTGTAGATATTTCCATGTATATGCAGATAGCTGTGTAGATATTTCCATTTTCATGCAGATAGCGGTTTAGATATTTCCATGTTCAAAAAGATAGCGGTGTAGATATTTCCATGTTCATACAGATAGCGGTGTAGATATTTCCATGTTTATACAGATAGCGGTGGAGGTGTATGCATGTTTACACAGATAGCGGTGTAGATATTCCCATGTTCATGCAGATCGCGCTGTAGATTTTTCCATATTCATCCAGATGGATGTGTAGACATATCCATGTTCAAACAGATGGCGGTGAAGATATTTCCATGTTCATACAGATAGCGGTGTAGATATTTCCATGTTCATACAGATAGCGGTGTAGATATTTCCATGTTCATACAGATGCGTGTGTAGATATATCCATGTTCATACAGATGGCGTTGAAGATATTTCCATGTTCATACTGATAGCGGTGTAGCTATTTCCATGTTCATACAGATAGCGGTGTAGATATTTCCATGTTCAGATAGCGGTGTAGGTATATCCATGTTCATACAGATAGCGTTGCTGATTTTTCCATGTTTATACAGGTAGCGGTGTAGATATTTCCATGTTTATACAGATTGCGGTGTAGATATTTCCATGTTTATACAGATAGCGGTGTAGATATTTCCAAGTTTATACAGAGAGCGGTGTAGATATCTCCATCTTAATATAGATGGCGGTGTAGATATTATATGTTCATACAGATGGCAGTGCAGATATTTCCATGTTCATACAGATGGCGGTGTAGATATTTGTATGTTTATAGAGATAGCGCTGTAGTTATTTCCATGTGTAAAGAGATAGCTTTGTAGATATTTCCATGTATATGCAGATCGCTGTGTAGATATTTCCATTTTCATGCAGATAGTGGTGTAGATATTCCCATGTTCAAACAGATAGCGGTGTAGTTATTTCCATGTTCATACAGATAGCAGTGTAGATATTTCCATGTTTATATAGATAGCGGTGAAGATGTATGCATGTTTGCACAGATAGCGTTGTAGATATTTCCATCTTCATACAGATAGCGGTGTAGATATTTCCATGTTCATCCAGATGGCTGTGTTGATATATCCATGTTCATACAGATGGCGGTGAAGATATTTCCATGTTCATACAGATAGCGGTGTAGTTATTTCCACGTGTAAAGAGATAGCTGTGTAGATATTTCCATGTATATGCAGATAACTGTGTAGATATTTCCATTTTCATGCAGATAGCGCTTTAGATATTTCCATGTTCAAACAGATAGCGGTGTAGATATTTCCATGTTCATACAGATAGCGGTGTAGATATTTCCATGGTTATACAGATAGCGGTGAAGGTGTATGCATGTTTACACAGATAGCGGTGTACATATTTCCATGTTCATACAGATCGCGGTGTATATATTTCCATGTTCATCCAGATGGCTGTGTAGCCATATCCATTTTCATACAGATGGCGGTGAAGATATATCCATGTTCATACAGATAGCGGTGTAGATATTTCCATGTTCATACAGATAGCTGTGTAGATATTTCCATGTTCATACAGATGGCTGTGTAGATATATCCATATTCATACAGATGGCGGTAAAGATATTTCCATGTTCATACAGATAGCAGTGTAGATATATCCATGTTCATACAGATAGCGGTGTAGATATTTCTATGTTCATACCGATAGCGGTGCAGATATTTCCATGTTTATACAGGTAGCGGTGTAGATATTTCCATGTTTATACAGATAGCTGTGTAGATATTTCCATGTTTATAGAGATAGCGGTGTAGATATTTCCATCTTTATACAGATAGCGGTGTAGATATCTCCTTCTTAATACAGATGGCGGTGTAGATAATTATATGTTGTTACAGATGGCGGTGCAGATATTTCCATGTTCATATAGATGGCGGTGTAGATATTTCCATGTTTATAGAGATAGCAGTGTAGTTATTTCCATGTGTAAAGAGATAGCTGTGTAGATATTTCCATGTATATGCAGATAGCTGTGTAGATATTTCCATTTTCATGGAGACAGCGGTGTAGATATTTCCATGTTCAAACAGATAGCGGTGTAGATATTTCCATGTTCATACAGATAGCGGTGTAGATATTTCCATGTTTATACAGATAGCGGTGTAGATATCTCCATCTTAATACAGATGGCGGTGTAGATATTTATATGTTCATACAGATGGCGGTGCAGATATTTCCATGTTCATACGGATGGCGGTGAAGATATTTCCATGTTCATACAGATGGCGGTGTAGAAACTTCCATGTTCATACTGATAGCGGTGCTGATATTTCCATGTTTATACAGGTAGCGGTGTAGATATTTCCATGTTTATACAGATAGCGGTGTACATATTTCCATGTTTATAAACATAGCGGTGTAGATATTTCCATGTTTATACAGATAGCGGTGTAGATATTTCCATGTTTATGCAGATAGTTGTGTAGATATCTCCATCTTAATACAGATGGCGGTGTGGATATTTAAATGTTCATTAAGATGGCTGTGTAGACATATCCATGTTCATACAGATGGCGGTGAAGATATTTCCATGTTCATACAGATAGCGGTGTAGATATTTCCATGTTCATACAGATAGCGGTGTAGATATTTCCATGTTCATACAGATGGCTGTGTAGATATATCCATGTTCCTACAGAAGGCGGTGAAGATATTTCCATGTTCATACAGATGGCGGTGTAGATATTTCCATGTTCATACAGATAGCGGGGCTGATATTTCCATGTTTGTACATGTAGCAGTGTAGATATTTCCATGTTTATACAGATAGCAGTGTAGATATTTCCATGTTTATACACATAGCGGTGTAGATATTTCCATGTTCATACAGATAGCGGTGTATGTATTTCCATGTTCATACAGATAGCGGTGTAGATATTTCCATTTTCATGCACATAGCGGTGTATATGTTTCCCTGTTCAAACAGTTAGCGGTGTAGATATTTCCATGTTCATAAAGATAGCGGTGTAGATATTTCCATGTTTATACAGATAGCGGTGAAGTTGTATGCATGTTTACACAGTTAGCAGTGTAGATATTTCCACGTTCATCCAGATGGCTGTGTAGATATATCCATGTTCATACAGATGGCGGTGTAGATATTTCCATCTTCATACAGATAGCAGTGCAGATATTGCCATGTTCATCCAGATGGCTGTGTAGATATATCCATGTTCATACAGATGGCGGTGAAGATATTTCCATGTTTATACAGATAGCGGTGAAGTTGTATGCATGTTTACACAGATAGCGGTGAAGATATTTCCACGTTCATCCAGATGGCTGTGTAGATATATCCATGTTCATACAGATGGCGGTGAAGATATTTCCATGTTCATACAGATAGCGGTGTAGATATCTCCATCTTAATACAGATGGCGGTGTAGATATTTATATGTTCATACAGATGGCGGTGCAGATATTTCCATCTTCATACGGATGGCGGTGAAGATTTTTCCATGTTCATACAGATGGCGGTGTAGAAACTTCCATGTTCATACTGATAGCGGTTCTGATATTTCCATGTTTATACAGGTAGCGGTGTAGATATTTCCATGTTTATACAGATAGCAGTGTAGATATTTCCATGTTTATACACATAGCGGTGTAGATATTTCCATGTCTATACAGATAGCGGTGTAGATATTTCCATGTTTATGCAGATAGTGGTGTAGATATCTCCATCTTAATACAGATGGCGGTGTAGATATTTAAATGTTCATACAGATGGCGGTGCAGGTATTTCCATGTTCATACAGATGGCGGTGTAGATATTTCCATGTTCGTACAGATAGCGGTGTAGTTATTTCCATGTGTAAAGAGATACCTGTGTAGATATTTCCATGTATAAGCAGATAGCTGTGTAGATATTTCCGATTTCATGCAGATAGCGGTGTATATATTTCCCTGTTCAAACAGTTAGTGGTGTAGATATTTCCATGTTCATAAAGATAGCGGTGTAGATATTTCCATGTTTATACAGATAGCGGTGAAGATGTATGCATGTTTACACAGATAGCGGTGTAGATATTTCCATGTTCATCCACATGGCTGTGTAGATATATCCAGGTTCATACAGATGGCGGTGAACATATTTCCATGTTCATACAGATAGCGGTGTAGATATTTCCATGTTCATACAGATAGCGGTGTAGATACTTCCATGTTCATACAGATAGCGGTGTATGTATTTCCATGTTCATACAGATAGCGGTGTAGATATTTCCATGTTCATCCTGATGGCTGTGTAGATATTTCCATGTTCATACAGATAGCGGTGTAAATATTTCCATGTTCATACAGATAGCGGTGTAGATATTTCCATGTTCATCCAGATGGCTGTGTAGATATATCCATGTTCATACAGATGGCGGTGAAGATATTTCCATGTTCATACAGATGGCGTTGTAGATATTTCCATGTTCATACAGATAGCCTTGTAGATATTGCCATGTTCATACCGATAGCGGTGCTGATACTTCCTTGTTTATACAGGTAGCGGTGTACATATTTCCGTGTTTATACAGGTAACCGTGTAGATATTTCCATGTTCATACAGATAGCGCTGTAGATATTTCCATGTTTATACAGATAGCGGTGTAGATATATCCTTCTTAATACAGATGGCGGTGTAGATATTTATATGTTCATACAGATGGCGGTGCAGATATTTCCATGTTCATGCAGATGGTGGTGTAGATATTTCCATGTTTATAGAGATAGCGGTGTAGTTATTTCCATGTGCAAAGAGATAGCTGTGAAGATATTTCAATGTATATGCAGATAGCTGTGTAGATATTTCCATTTTCATGCAGAGAGCGGTGTAGATATTTCCATGTTCAAACAGATAGCGGTGTAGATATTTCCATGTTCATACAGATAGCGGTGTGGATATTTCCATGTTTATACAGATAGCGGTGAAGATGTATGCATGTTTACAAAGATAGAGGTGTAGATATTTCCATGTTCATACAGATAGCGGTGTAGATATTTCCATGTTCATCCAGACGGCTGTGTAGACATATCCATGTTCATACAGATGGCGGTGAAGATATTTCCATGTTCATACAGATGGCTGTGTAGATATATCCATGTTCATACAGATGACGGTGAAGATTTTTCCATGTTCATACAGATGGCGATGTAGATATTTCCATGTTCATACAGATAGCGGTGCTGATATTTCCATGTTTATACAGGTAGCAGTGTAGATATTTCCATGTTTATGCAGATAGCGGTGTAGATATTTCCATGTTTATACACATAGCGGTGTAGATATTTCCATGTTTATACAGATAGCGGTGTAGATATCTCCATCTTAATACAGATGGCGGTGTAGATATTTATATGTTCATACAGATGGCGGTGCAGATATTTCCATGTTCATACAGATGGCGGTGAAGATATTTCCATGTTCATACAGATGGCGGTGTAGATACTTCCATGTTCATACTGATAGTGGTGCTGATATTTCCATGTTTATACAGGTAGCGGTGTAGATAATTCCATGTTTATACAGATAGCGGTGTAGATATTACCATGTTTATACACATAGCGGTGTAGATATTTCCATGTTTATACAGATAGCGGTGTAGATATCTCCATCTTAATACAGATGGCGGTGTAGATATTTATATGTTTATTCAGATGGCGGTGCAGATATTTCCATGTTCATACAGATGGCGGTGTAGATATTTCCATGTTCATACAGATAGCGGTGTAGATATTTCCATGTTCATACAGATAGCGGTGTAGCTATTTCCATGTTTTACAGATAGCGGTGTAGCTATTTCCATGTTCATACAGATAGCGGTGTAGATATTTCCATGTTTATACAGATATCGGTGTAGATATTTCCATGTTCATACAGATAGCGGTGCTGATATTTCCATGTTTATACAGGTAGCGGTGTAGATATTTCCATGTTTATACCGATAGCGGTGAAGATGTATGCATGTTTACACATATAGCGGTGTAGATATTTTCATGTTCATCCAGATGGCTGTGTAGGTATTTCCATGTTCATACAGATAGCGGTGTAGATATTTCCATGTTCATCCAGATGGCTTTGTAGATATTTCCATTTTCATACAGATAGCGGTGTAGATATTTCCATGTTCATCCAGATGGCTGTGTAGATATATCCATGTTCATACAGATGGCGGTGAAGATATTTCCATGTTCATACAGATAGCGGTGCAGATATTTCCATGTTCAAAGAGATAGCGGTGTAGATATTTCCATGTTCATACAGATAGCAGTGTAGCTATTTCCATGTTCCTACAGATAGCGGTGTAGATATTTCCATGTTCATACAGATAGCGGTGTAGATATTTCCGTGTTCATACCGATAGCGGTGTAGATATTTCCATGTTCATCCAGACGGCTGTGTAGACATATCCATGTTCTTACAGATGGCGGTGAAGATATTTCCATGTTCATACAGATGGGTGTGTAGATATATCCATGTTCATACAGATGACGGTGAAGATTTTTCCATGTTCATACAGATGGCGATGTAGATATTTCCATGTTCATACAGATAGCGGTGCTGATATTTCCATGTTTATACAGGTAGCAGTGTAGATATTTCCATGTTTATGCAGATAGCGGTGTAGATATTTCCATGTTTATACACATAGCGGTGTAGATATTTCCATGTTTATACAGATAGCGGTGTAGATATCTCCATCTTAATACAGATGGCGGTGTAGATATTTATATGTTCATACAGATGGCGGTGCAGATATTTCCATGTTCATACAGATGGCGGTGAAGATATTTCCATGTTCATACAGATGGCGGTGTAGATACTTCCATGTTCATACTGATAGTGGTGCTGATATTTCCATGTTTATACAGGTAGCGGTGTAGATATTTCCATGTTTATACAGATAGCGGTGTAGATATTACCATGTTTATACACATAGCGGTGTAGATATTTCCATGTTTATACAGATAGCGGTGTAGATATCTCCATCTTAATACAGATGGCGGTGTAGATATTTATATGTTTATTCAGATGGCGGTGCAGATATTTCCATGTTCATACAGATGGCGGTGTAGATATTTCCATGTTCATACAGATAGCGGTGTAGATATTTCCATGTTCATACAGATAGCGGTGTAGCTATTTCCATGTTCATACAGATAGCGGTGTAGCTATTTCCATGTTCATACAGATAGCGGTGTAGATATTTCCATGTTTATACAGATATCGGTGTAGATATTTCCATGTTCATACAGATAGCGGTGCTGATATTTCCATGTTTATACAGGTAGCGGTGTAGATATTTCCATGTTTATACCGATAGCGGTGAAGATGTATGCATGTTTACACATATAGCGGTGTAGATATTTTCATGTTCATCCAGATGGCTGTGTAGATATTTCCATGTTCATACAGATAGCGGTGTAGATATTTCCATGTTCATCCAGATGGCTGTGTAGATATATCCATGTTCATACAGATGGCAGTGAAGATATTTCCATGTTCATACAGATAGCGGTGTAGATATTTCCATGTTCATACAGATAGCGGTGTAGATATTTCCGTGTTCATACCGATAGCGGTGCTGATATTTCCATGTTTATACTGGTAGCGGTGTAGATATTTCCATGTTTATACAGATAGCGGTGTAGATATTTCCATGTTTATACAGATAGCAGTGTAGATATTTCCATGTTTATACAGATATCGGTGTAGATATCTCCTTCTTAATGCAGATGGTGGTGTAGATATTTATATGTTCATACAGATGGCGGGGCAGATATTTCCATGTTCCTACAGATGGCGGTGTAGATATTTCCATGTTCATACAGATAGCGGTGTAGTTATTTCCATGTGTAAAGAGATAGCTGTGTAGATATTCCCATGTATATTCAGATAGCTGTGTAGATATTTCCATGTTCATACAGATAGCGGTGCTGATATTTCCATGTTTATACAGGTAGCGGTGTAGATATTTCCATGTTTATACAGATAGCGGTGAAGATGTATGCATGTTTACACAAATAGCGGTGTAGATATTTTCATGTTCATCCAGATGTCTGTGTAGATATTTCCATGTTCATACAGATAGCGGTGTAGATATCTCCATCTTAATACAGATGGCGGTGTAGATATTTATATGTTTATTCAGATGGCGGTGCAGATATTTCCATGTTCATACAGATGGCGGTGTAGATATTTCCATGTTCATACAGATAGCGGTGTAGATATTTCCATTTGTAAAGAGATAGCTGTGTAGATATTCCCATGTATATGCAGATAGCTGTGTAGATATTTCCATTTTCAAGCAGATAGCGGTGTATATACTTCCCTGTTCAAACAGATAGCGGTGTAGATATTTCCATGTTCATACAGATAGTGCTGTAGATATTTCCATGTTCATACAGATAGCGGTGTAGCTATTTCCATGTTCATACAGATAGCGGTGTGGATATTTCCATGTTCATAGAGATAGCGGTGTAGATATTTCCATGTTTATACAGGTAGCGGTGTAGATATTTCCATGTTTATACAGATAGCGGTGAAGATGTATGCATGTTTACACAGATAGCGGTGTAGATATTTTCATGTTCTTCCAGATGGCGGTGAAGATATTTCCATGTTCATACAGATAGCGGTGTAGATATTTCCATGTTCATCCAGATGGCTGTGTAGATATATCCATGTTCATACAGATGGAGGTGAAGATATTTCCATTTTCATACAGATAGCGGTGCAGATATTTCCATGTTCAAAGAGATAGCGGTGTAGATATTTCCATGTTCATACAGATAGCAGTGTAGCTATTTCCATGTTCCTACAGATAGCGGTGTAGATATTTCCATGTTCATAGAGATAGCGGTGTAGATATTTCAATGTTCATACAGATAGCGGTGTATGTATTTCCATGTTCATACAGATAGCGGTGTAGATATTTCCATGTTCATCCTGATGGCTGTGTACATATTTCCATGTTCATACAGATAGTGGTGTAGATATTTCCATGTTCATACAGATAGCGGTGTAGATATTTCCATGTTCATCCAGATGGCTGTGTACATATATCCATGTTCATACAGATGGAGGTGAAGATATTTCCATGTTCATACAGATGGCGTTGTAGATATTTCCATGTTCATACAGATAGCCGTGTAGATATTGGCATGTTCATACCGATAGCGGTACTGATCCTTCCATGTTTATACAGGTAGCGGTGTACATATTTCTGTGTTTATACAGGTAGCGGTGTAGATATTTCCATGTTCATACAGATAGCCGTGTAGATATTTCCATGTTTATACAGATAGCGGCGTAGATATCTCCTTCTTAATACCGACGGCAGTGTAGATATTTATATGTTCATACAGATGGCGGTGCAGATATTTCCATTTTCATACAGATGGTGGTGTAGATATTTCCATGTTTATAGAGATAGCGGTGTAGTTATTTCCATGAGCAAAGAGATAGCTGTGTAGATATTTCCATGTATATGCAGATAGCTGTGTAGATATTTCCATTTTCATGCAGATAGCGGTGTAGATATTTCCATGTTCAAACAGATAGCGGTGTAGATATTTCCATGTTCATACAGATAGCGGTGTGGATATTTCCATGTTTATACAGATAGCGGTGAAGATTTATGCATGTTTACACAGATAGCGGTATAGATATTTCCATGTTCATACAGATAGCTGTGTAGATATTTCCATGTTCATCCAGACGGCTGTGTAGACATATCCATGTTCATACAGATGGCGGTGAAGATATTTCCATGTTCATACAGATGGCTGTGTAGATGTATCCATGTTCATACAGATGGCGGTGAAGATTTTTCCATGTTCATACAGATGGCGGTGTAGATATTTCCATGTTCATACAGATAGCGGTGCTGATATTTCCATGTTTATACAGGTAGCAGGGTAGATATTTCCATGTTTATACAGATAGCGGTGTAGATATTTCCATGTTTATACACATAGTGGTGTAGATATTTCCATGTTCATACAGATAGCGGTGTAGATATCTCCATCTTAATACAGATGGCGGTGTAGATATTTATATGTTCATAGAGATGGCGGTGCAGATATTTCCATGTTCATACAGATGGCGGTGAATATATTTCCATGTTCATACAGATGGCGGTGTAGATACTTCCATGTTCATACTGATAGCGGTGCTGATATTTCCATGTTTATACAGGCAGCGGTGTAGATATTTCCATGTTTATACAGATAGCGGTGTAGATATTTCCATGTTTATACACATAGCGGTGTAGATATTTCCATCTTTATACAGATAGCGGTGTAGATATCTCCATCTTAATACAGATGGCGGTGTAGATATTTATATGTTCATTCAGATGGCGGTTCAGATATTTCCATGTTAATACAGATGGCGGTGTAGATATTTCCATGTTCATACAGATAGCGGTGTAGTTATTTCCAAGTGTAAAGAGATAGCTGTGTAGATATTCCCATGTATATGCAGATAGCTGTGTAGATATTTCCATTTTCAAGCAGATAGCGGTGTATATACTTCCCTGTTCAAACAGATAGCGGTGTAGATAATTCCATGTTCATACAGATAGTGGTGTAGATATTTCCATGTTTGTACAGATAGCGGTGTAGATATCTCCATCTTAATACAGATGGCGGTGTAGATATTTATATGTTCATACAGATGGCGGTGCAGATATTTCCATGTTCATACACACGGCGGTGTAGATATTTCCATGTTCATACAGATAGTGGTGCAGTTATTTCCATGTGTAAAGAGATATCTGTGTAGATATTTCCATGTATATGCAGATAGCTGTGTAGATATTTCCATTTTCATGCAGATAGCGGTGTATATATTTCCCTGTTCAAACAGTTAGCGGTGTAGATATTTCCATGTTCAGAAAGATAGGGGTGTAGATATTTCCATGTTTATACAGATAGCGGTGAAGATGTATGCATGTTTACACAGATAGCGGTGTAGTTATTTCCATGTTCATCCAGATGGCTGTGTAGATATATCCATGTTCATACAGATAGCGGTGTAGATATTTCCATCTTCATACAGATAGCGGTGCAGATATTTCCATGTTCATCCAGATGGCTGTGTAGATATATCCATGTTCATACAGATGGCGGTGAAGATATTTCCATGTTCATACAGATAGCGGTGTAGATATTTCCATGTTCATACAGAAAGCGGTGTAGATATTTCCTTGTTCATACAGATAGCGGTGTATGTATTTCCATCTTCATACAGATAGCAGTGTAGATATTTCCATTTTCAAGCAGATAGCGCTGTATATATTTCCATGTTCAAACAGATAGCGGTGTAAATATTTCCATGTTCATACAGATAGCGGTGTAGATATTTCCATGTTCATCCAGATGGCTGTGTAGATATATCCATGTTCATACAGATGGCGGTGAAGATATTTCCATGTTCATACAGATGGCGTTGTAGATATTTCCATGTTCATACAGATAGCCGTGTAGATATTGCCATGTTCATACCGATAGCGGAGCTGATAATGCCATGTTTATACAGTTAGCGGTGTACATATTTCCGTGTTTATAAAGGTAACGGTGTAGATATTTCCATGTTCATACAGATAGCGGTGTAGATATTTCCATGTTTATACAGATAGCGGTGTAGATATCTCCTTCTTAATACAGATGGCGGTGTAGATATTTATATGTTCATACAGATGGCGGTGCAGATATTTCCATGTTCATACAGATGGCGGTGTAGAAACTTCCATGATCATACTGATAGCGGTTCTGATATTTCCATGTTTATACAGGTAGCGGTGCAGATATTTCCATGTTTATACAGATAGCAGTGTAGATATTTCCATGTTTATACACATAGAGGTGTAGATATTTCCATGTCTATACAGATAGCGGTGTAGATATTTCCATGTTTATGCAGATAGTGGTGTAGATATCTCCATCTTAATACAGATGGCGGTGTAGATATTTAAATGTTCATACAGATGGCGGTGCAGATATTTCCATGTTCATACAGATGGCGGTGTACATATTTCCATGTTCGTACAGATAGCGGTGTAGTTATTTCCATGTGTAAAGAGATAGCTGTGTAGATATTTCCATGTATAAGCAGATAGCTGTGTAGATATTTCCGTTTTCATGCAGATAGCGGTGTATATATTTCCCTGTTCAAAAAGTTAGTGGTGTAGATATTTCCATGTTCATAAAGATAGCGGTGTAGATATTTCCATGTTCATCCAGATGGCTGTGTAGATATATCCATGTTCATACAGATAGAGGTGTAGATATTTCCATGTTCATACAGATAGCTGTGCAGATATTTCCATGTTCATCCAGATGGCTGTGTAGATATATCCATGTTCATACTGATGGCGGTGAAGATATTTCAATGTTCATACAGATAGCGGTGCAGATATTTCCATGTTCATACAAATAGCGGTGTAGATATTTCCATGTCCATACAGATAGGGGTGTATGTATTTCCATGTTCATACAGATAGTGGTGTAGATATTTCCATTTTCATGCAGATAGAGGTGTATATATTTCCCTGTTCAAAGAGTTAGCGGTGTAGATATTTCCATGTTCATAAAGATAGCGGTGTAGATATTTCCATGTTTTTACAGATAGCAGTGAAGATGTATGCATGTTTTCACAGATATCGGTGTAGATATTTCCATGTTCATCCACATGGCTGTGTAGATATATCCATGTTCATACAGATGGCGGTGAAGATATTTCCATGTTCATACAGATAGCGGTGTAGATATTTCCATGTTCATACAGATAGCGGTGTAGATATTTCCATGTTCATGCAGATAGCGGTGTATGTATTTCCATGTTTATACAGATAGCGGTGTAGATATTTCCATGTTCATCCTGATGGCTGTGTAGAAATTTCCATGTTCATACAGATAGCGGTGTAAATATTTCCATGTTCATACAGATAGCGGTGTAGATATTTCCATGTTCATCCAGATGGCTGTGTAGATATATCCATGTTCATACAGATGGCGGTGAAGATATTTCCATGTTCATACAGATGGCGTTGTAGATATTTCCATGTTCATACAGATAGCCTTGCAGATATTGCCATGTTCATACCGATAGCGGTGCTGCTACTTCCATGTTTATACAGGTAGCGGTGTACATATTTCCGTGTTTATACAGGTAACGGTGTAGATATTTCCATGTTCATACAGATAGCGGTGTAGATATTTCCATGTTTATACAGATAGCGGTGTAGATATCTCCTTCTTAATAAAGATGGCGGTGTACATATTTATATGTTCATACAGATGGCGGACAGATAGCGGTGCTGATATTTCCATGTTTATACAGGTAGCAGTGTAGATATTTCCATGTTTATGCAGATAGCGGTGTAGATATTTCCATGTATATGCAGATAGCTGTGTAGATATTTCCATTTTCATGCAGATAGCGGTGTAGATATTTCCATGTTCATACAGATAGCGGTGTGGATATTTCCATGTTTATACAGATAGCGGTGAAGATTTATGCATGTTTATACAGATAGAGGTGTAGATATTTCCATGTTCATACAGATAGCTGTGTAGATATTTCTATGTTCATCCAGACGGCTGTGTAGACATATCCATGTTCATACAGATGGCGGTGAAGATATTTCCATGTTCATACAGATGGCTGTGTAGATATATCCATGTTCATACAGATGACGGTGAAGATTTTTCCATGTTCATACAGATGGCGGTGTAGATATTTCCATGTTCATACAGATAGCGGTGCTGATATTTCCATGTTTATACAGGTAGCAGTGTAGAAATTTCCATGTTTATACAGATAGCGGTGTAGATATTTCCATGTTTATACACATAGTGGTGTAGATATTTCCATGTTCATACAGATAGCGGTGTAGATATCTCCATCTTAATACAGATGGCGGTGTAGATATTTATATGTTCATACAGATGGCGGTGCAGATATTTCCATGTTCATACAGATGGCGGTGAATATATTTCCATGTTCATACAGATGGCGGTGTAGATACTTCCATGTTCATACTGATAGCGGTGCTGATATTTCCATGTTTATACAGGTAGCGGTGTAGATATTTCCATGTTTATACAGATAGCGGTGTAGATATTTCCATGTTTATACACATAGCGGTGTAGATATTTCCATCTTTATACAGATAGCTGTGTAGATATCTCCATCTTAATACAGATGGCGGTGTAGATATTTATATGTTCATTCAGATGGCGGTGCAGATATTTCCATGTTCATACAGATGGCGGTGTAGATATTTCCATGTTCATACAGATAGCGGTGTAGTTATTTCCAAGGGTAAAGAGATAGCTGTGTAGATATTCCCATGTATATGCAGATAGCTGTGTAGATATTTCCATTTTCAAGCAGATAGCGGTGTATATACTTCCCTGTTCAAACAGATAGCGGTGTAGATATTTCCATGTTCATACAGATAGTGGTGTAGATATTTCCATGTTTGTACAGATAGCGGTGTAGATATCTCCTTCTTAATACAGATGGCAGTGTAGATATTTATATGTTCATACAGATGGCGGGGCAGATATTTCCATGTTCATACACACGGCGGTGTAGATATTTCCATGTTCATACAGATAGTGGTGCAGTTATTTCCATGTGTAAAGAGATAGCTGTGTAGATATTTCCATGTATATGCAGATAGCTGTGTAGATATTTCCATTTTCATGCAGATAGCGGTGTATATATTTCCCTGTTCAAACAGTTAGCGGTGTAGATATTTCCATGTTCAGAAAGATAACGGTGTAGATATTTCCATGTTTATACAGATAGCGGTGAAGATGTATGCATGTTTACACAGATAGCGGTGTAGTTATTTCCATGTTCATCCAGATGGCTGTGTAGATATATCCATGTTCATACAGATAGCGGTGTAGATATTTCCATGTTCATACAGAAAGCTGTGTAGATATTTCCTTGTTCATACAGATAGCGGTGTATGTATTTCCATCTTCATACAGATAGCAGTGTAGATATTTCCATTTTCAAGCAGATACCGCTGTATGTATTTCCATGTTCAAACAGATAGCGGTGTAAATATTTCCATGTTCATACAGATAGCGGTGTAGATATTTCCATGTTCATCCAGATGGCTGTGTAGATATATCCATGTTCATACAGATGGCGGTGAAGATATTTCCATGTTCATACAGATGGCGTTGTAGATATTTCCATGTTCATACAGATAGCCGTGTAGATATTGCCATGTTCATACCGATAGGGGAGCTGATACTTCCATGTTTATACAGGTAGCGGTGTAGATATTTCCGTGTTTATACAGGTAACGGTGTAGATATTTCCATGTTCATACAGATAGCGGTGTAGATATTTCCATGTTCATACAGATAGCGGTGCTGATATTTCCATGTTTATACAGGTAGCAGTGTAGAAATTTCCATGTTTATACAGATAGCGGTGTAGATATTTCCATGTTTATACACATAGTGGTGTAGATATTTCCATGTTCATACAGATAGCGGTGTAGATATCTCCATCTTAATACAGATGGCGGTGTAGATATTTATATGTTCATACAGATGGCGGTGCAGATATTTCCATGTTCATACAGATGGCGGTGAATATATTTCCATGTTCATACAGATGGCGGTGTAGATACTTCCATGTTCATACTGATAGCGGTGCTGATATTTCCATGTTTATACAGGTAGCGGTGTAGATATTTCCATGTTTATACAGATAGCAGTGTAGATATTTCCATTTTTATACACATAGAGGTGTAGATATTTCCATGTCTATACAGATAGCGGTGTAGATATTTCCATGTTTATGCAGATAGTGGTGTAGATATCTCCATCTTAATACAGATGGCGGTGTAGATATTTAAATGTTCATACAGATGGCAGTGCAGATATTTCCATGTTCATACAGATGGCGGTGTAGATATTTCCATGATCGTACAGATAGCGGTGTAGTTATTTCCATGTGTAAAGAGATAGCTGTGTAGATATTTCCATGTATAAGCAGATAGCTGTGTAGATATTTCCGTTTTCATGCAGATAGCGGTGTATATATTTCCCTGTTCAAACAGTTAGTGGTGTAGATATTTCCATGTTCATAAAGATAGCGGTGTAGATATTTCCATGTTCATCCAGATGGCTGTGTAGATATATCCATGTTCATACAGATAGAGGTGAAGATATTTCCATGTTCATACAGATAGCGGAGCAGATATTTCCATGTTCATCCAGATGGCTGTGTAGATATATCCATGTTCATACTGACGGCGGTGAAGATATTTCAATGTTCATACAGATAGCGGTGCAGATATTTCCATGTTCATACAGATAGCGGTGTAGATATTTCCATGTTCATACAGATAGGGGTGTATTTATTTCCATGTTCATACAGATAGTGGTGTAGATATTTCCATTTTCATGCAGATAGCGGTGTATATATTTCCCTGTTGAAACAGTTAGCGGTGTAGATATTTCCATGTTCATAAAGATAGCGGTGTAGATATTTCCATGTTTATACAGATAGCGGTGAAGATGTATGCATGTTTTCACAGATATCGGTGTAGATATTTCCATGTTCATCCACATGGCTGTGTAGATATATCCATGCTCATACAGATGGCGGTGAAGATATTTCCATGTTCATACAGATAGCGGTGTAGATATTTCCATGTTCATACAGATAGCGTTGTAGATATTTCCATGTTCATACAGATAGCGGTGTATGTATTTCCATGTTCATACAGATAGCGGTGTAGATATTTCCATGTTCATCCTGATGGCTGTGTAGATATTTTCATGTTCATACAGATAGCGGTGTAAATATTTCCATGTTCATACAGATAGCGGTGTAGATATTTCCATGTTCATCCAGATGGCTGTGTAGATATATCCATGTTCATACAGATGGCGGTGAAGATATTTCCATGTTCATACAGATGGCGTTGTAGATATTTCCATGTTCATACAGATAGCCTGGCAGATATTGCCATGTTCATACCGATAGCGGTGCTGATACTTCCATGTTTATACAGGTAGCGGTGTACATATTTCCGTGTTTATACAGGTAACGGTGTAGATATTTCCATGTTCATACAGATAGCGGTGTAGATATTTCCATGTTTATACAGATAGCGGTGTAGATATCTACATCTTAATACAGATGGCGGTGTAGATATTTATATGTTCATACAGATGGCGGTGCAGATATTTCCATGCTCATACAGATGGCGGTGAAGATATTTCCATGTTCATACAGATGGCGGTGTAGATACTTCCATGTTCATACTGATAGTGGTGCTGATATTTCCATGTTTATACAGGTAGCGGTGTAGATATTTCCATGTTTATACAGATAGCGGTGTAGATATTACCATGTTTATACACATAGCGGTGTAGATATTTCCATGTTTATACAGATAGCGGTGTAGATATCTCCATCTTAATACAGATGGCGGTGTAGATATTTATATGTTTATTCAGATGGCGGTGCAGATATTTCCATGTTCATACAGATGGCGGTGTAGATATTTCCATGTTCATACAGATAGCGGTGTAGATATTTCCATTTATATGCAGATAGCTGTGTAGATATCTCCATCTTAATACAGATGGCGGTGTAGATATTTATATCTTCATACAGATGGCGGAGAGATAGCGGTGCTGATATTTCCATGTTTATACTGATAGCTGTGCTGATATTTCCATGTTTATACAGGTAGCGGTGTAGATATTTCCATGTTTATACAGATAGTGGTGTAGATATTTCCATGTTTATACAGATAGCGGTGTAGATATTTCCAAGTTTATACAGATAGATGTGTAGATATCTCCATCTTAATACAGATGGCTGTGTAGATATTTATATGTTCATACAGATGGCGGTGCAGATATTTCCATGTTCATATAGATGGCGGTGTAGATATTTCCATGTTTATAGAGATAGTGGTGTAGTTATTTCCATGTGTAAAGAGATAGCTGTGTAGATATTCCCATGTATATGCAGATAGCTGTGTAGATATTTCCATTTTCAAGCAGATAGCGGTGTATATACTTCCCTGTTCAAACAGATAGCGGTGTAGATATTTCCATGTTCATACAGATAGTGCTGTAGATATTTCCATGTTCATACAGATAGCGGTGTAGCTATTTCCATGTTCATACAGATAGCGGTGTGGATATTTCCATGTTCATAGAGATAGCGGTGTAGATATTTCCATGTTTATACAGGTAGCGGTGTAGATATTTCCATGTTTATACAGATAGCGGTGAAGATGTATGCATGATTACACAGATAGCGGTGTAGATATTTTCATGTTCATCCAGATGGCTTTGTAGATATTTCCATTTTCATACAGATAGCGGTGTAGATATTTCCATGTTCATCCAGATGGCTGTGTAGATATATCCATGTTCATACAGATGGCGGTGAAGATATTTCCATGTTCATACAGATAGCGGTGCAGATATTTCCATGTTCAAAGAGATAGCGGTGTAGATATTTCCATGTTCATACAGATAGCAGTGTAGCTATTTCCATGTTCCTACAGATAGCGGTGTAGATATTTCCATGTTCATCCAGATGGCTGTGTAGATATATCTATGTTCATACATATGGCGGTGAAGATATTTCCATATTCATACAGATAGCGGTGTAGATATATCCATGTTCATACAGATAGTGGTGTAGATATTTCCATGTTCATACAGATAGCGGTGCAGATATTTCCATGTTTATGCAGATAGCGGTGTATATATTTCCGTGTTCAAACAGTTAGCGGTTTAGATATTTCCATGCTCATAAAGATAGCGGTGTAGATATTTCCATGTTTATACAGATAGCGGTGAAGATGTATGCATGTTTACACAGATAGCGGTGTAGATATTTCCATGTTCATCCACATGGCTGTGTAGATATATCCATGTTCATACAGATGGCGGTGAAGATATTTCCATGTTCATACAGATAGCGGTGTAGATATTTCCATGTTCATACAGATAGCGGTGTAGATATTTCCATGTTCATACAGATAGCGGTGTATGTATTTCCATGTTCATACATATAGCGGTGTAGATATTTCCATGTTCATACAGATAGCGGTGTAGATATTTCCATGTTCATACAGATAGGGGTGTATGTATTTCCAGGTTCATACAGATAGTGGTGTAGATATTTCCATTTTCATGCAGATACCGGTGTATATATTTCCGTGTTCAAACAGTTAGCGGTGTAGATATTTCCATGTTCATAAAGATAGCGGTGTAGATATTTCCATGTTTATACAGATAGCGGTGAAGATGTATGCATGTTTTCACAGATATCGGTGTAGATATTTCCATGTTCATCCACATGGCTGTGTAGATATATACATCTTCATACAGATGGCGGTGAAGATATTTCCATGTTCATACAGATAGCGGTGTAGATATTTCCATGTTCATACAGATAGCGGTGTAGATATTTCCATGTTCATACAGATTGCGGTGTATGTATTTCCATGTTCATACAGATAGCGGTGTAGATATTTCCATGTTCATCCTGATGGCTGTGTAGTTATTTCCATGTTCATACAGATAGCGGTGCAGATATTTCCATGTTCATCCTGATGGCTGTGTAGATATTTCCATGTTCATACAGATAGCGGTGTAAATATTTCCATGTTCATACAGATAGCGGTGTAGATATTTCCATGTTCATCCAGATGGCTGTGTAGATATATCCATGTTCATACAGATGGCGGTGAAGATATTTCCATGTTCATACAGATAGCGGTGTAGATATTTCCATGTTCATACAGAAAGCGGTGTAGATATTTCCATGTTCAAACAGATAGCGGTGTAAATATTTCCATGTTCATACAGATAGCGGTGTAGATATTTCCATGTTCTTCCAGATGGCTGTGTAGATATATCCATGTTCACACAGATGGCGGTGAAGATATTTCCATGTTCATACAGATGGCTTTGTAGATATTTCCATGTTCATACAGATAGCCGTGTAGATATTGCCATGTTCATACCGATAGCGGTGCTGATACTTCCATGTTTATACATGTAGCGGTGTACATATTTCCGTGTTTATACAGGTAACGGTGTAGATATATCCATGTTCATACAGATAGCGGTGTAGATATTTCCATGCTTATACAGACAGCGGTGTAGATATCTCCTTCTTAATACAGATGGCGGTGTAGATATTTATATGTTCATACAGATGGCGGTGCAGATATTTCCGTGTTCATACAGATGGTGGTGTAGTTATTTCCATGTTTATAGAGATAGCGGTGTAGTTATTTCCATGTGCAAAGAGATAGCTGTGTAGATATTTCCATGTATATGCAGATAGCTGTGTAGATATTTCCATTTTCATGCAGATTGCGGTGTAGATATTTCCATGTTCAAACAGATAGCGGTGTAGATATTTCCATGTTCATACAGATAGCGGTGTGGATATTTCCATGTTTATACAGATAGCGGTGAAGATGTATGCATGTTTACACAGATAGAGGTGTAGATATTTCCATGTTCATACAGATAGCGGTGTAGATATTTCCATGTTCATCCAGACGGCTGTGTAGACATATCCATGTTCATACAGATGGCGGTGAAGATATTTCCATGTTCATACAGATGGCTGTGTAGATATATCCATGTTCATACAGATGACGGTGAAGATTTTTCCATGTTCACGGATGGCGGTGTAGATATTTCCATGTTCATACAGATAGCGGTGCTGATATTTCCATGTTTATACAGGTAGCAGTGTAGATATTTCCATGTTTATGCAGATAGCGGTGTAGATATTTCCATGTTTATACACATAGCGGTGTAGATATTTCCATGTTTATACAGATAGCGGTGTAGATATCTCCATCTTAATACAGATGGCGGTGTAGATATTTATATGTTCATACAGATGGCAGTGCAGATATTTCCATGTTCATACAGATGGCGGTGAAGATATGTCCATGTTCATACAGATGGCGGTGTAGATACTTCCATGTTCATACTGATAGCGGTGCTGATATTTCCATGTTTATACAGGTAGCGGTGTAGATATTTCCATGTTTATACAGATAGCGGTGTAGATATTACCATGTTTATACACGTAGCGGTGTAGATATTTCCATGTTTATACAGATAGCGGTGTAGATATCTCCATCTTAATACAGATGGCGGTGTAGATATTTATATGTTTATTCAGATGGCAGTGCAGATATTTCCATGTTCATACAGATGGCGGTGTAGATATTTCCATGTTCATACAGATAGCGGTGTAGATATTTCCATTTGTAAAGAGATAGCTGTGTGGATATTCCCATGTATATGCAGATAGCTGTGTAGATATTTCCATTTTCAAGCAGATACCGGTGTATGTACTTCCCTGTTCAAACAGATAGCGGTGTAGATATTTCCATGTTATTACAGATAGTGCTGTAGATATTTCCATGTTCATACAGATAGCGGTGTAGCTATTTCCATGTTCATACAGATAGCGGTGTGGATATTTCCATGTTCATAGAGATAGCGGTGTAGATATTTCCATGTTTATACAGGTAGCGGTGTAGATATTTCCATGTTTATAGAGATAGCGGTGAAGATGTATGCATGTTTACACAGATAGCGGTGTAGATATTTTCATGTTCATCCAGATGGCTGTGTAGATATATCCATGTTCATACAGATAGCGGTGTAGATATTTCCATGTTCATCCAGATGGCTGTGTAGATATATCCATGTTCATACAGATGGCGGTGAAGATATTTCCATGTTCATACAGATAGCGGTGTGGATATTTCCATGTTCATAGAGATAGCGGTGTAGATATTTCCATGTTCATACAGATAGCGGTGTATGTATATCCATGTTCATACAGATAGCGGTGTAGATATTTCCATGTTCATCCTGATGGCTGTGTACATATTTCCATGTTCATACAGATAGCGGTGTAGTTATTTCCATGTTCATACAGATAGCGGTGTAGATATTTCCATGTTCATCCAGATGGCTGTGTACATATATCCATGTTCATACAGATGGCGGTGAATATATTTCCATGTTCATACAGATAGCGGTGTAGATATTTCCATGTTCATACAGATAGCGGTGTAGATATTTCCATGTTTATACAGATAGCGGCGTGGATATCTCCTTCTTAATACAGACGGCAGTGTAGATATTTATATGTTCATACAGATGGCGGTGCAGATATATCCATTTTCATACAGATGGCGGTGTAGATATTTCCATGTTTATAGAGATATTGGTGTAGTTATTTCCATGTGCAAAGAGATAGCTGTGTAGATATTTCCATGTATATGCAGATAGCTGTGTAGATATTTCCATTTTCATGCAGATAACGGTGTAGATATTTCCATGTTCAAACAGATAGCGGTGTAGATATTTCCATGTTCATACAGATAGCGGTGTGGATATTTCCATGTTTGTACAGATAGCGGTGAAGATGTATGCATGTTTACACAGATAGCGGTGTAGATATTTCCATGTTCATACAGATAGCTGTGTAGATATTTCCATGTTCATCCAGACGGCTGTGTACACATATCCATGTTCATACAGATGGCGGTGAAGATATTTCCATGTTCATACAGATGGCTGTGTAGATATATCCATGTTCATACAGATGACGGTGAAGATTTTTCCATGTTCATACAGATGGCGGTGTAGATATTTCCATGTTCATACAGATAAGCGGTGCTGATATTTCCATTTTTATACAGGCAGCAGTGTAGATATTTCCATGTTTATACAGATAGCGGTGTAGATATTTCCATGTTATACACATAGCGGTGTAGATATTTCCATGTTCATACAGATAGCGGTGTAGATATCTTCATCTTAATACAGATGGCGGTGTAGATATTTATATGTTCATACAGATGGCGGTGCAGATATTTCCATGTTCATACAGATGGCGTTGAAGATATTTCCATGTTCATACAGATGGCGGTGTAGATTCTTCCATGTTCATACTGATAGCGGTGCTATTTCCATGTTTATACAGGTAGCGGTGTAGATATTTCCATGTTTATACAGATAGCGGTGTAGATATTTCCATGTTTATACGGATAGCGCTGTAGATATTTTCATGTTTATACAGATAGCGGTGTAGGTATCTCCATCTTAATACACATGGCGGTGTAGATATTTATATGTTCATACAGATGGCGGTGCAGATATTTCCATGTTCATACAGATGGCGGTGCAGATATTCCCATGTTAATACAGATGGCGGTGTAGATATTTCCATGCTCATACAGATAGCGGTGTAGTTATTTCCATGTGTAAAGAGATAGCTGTGTAGATATTTCCATGTATATGCAGATAGCTGTGTAGATATTTCCATTTTCATGCAGATAGCGGTGTATATATTTCCATGTTCAAACAGATTGCGGTGTAGATATTTCCATGTTTATACAGATATCGGTGAAGATGTATGCATGTCTACACAGATAGCAGTGTAGATATTTCCATGTTCATCCAGATGGCTGTGTAGATATATCCATGTTCATACAGATAGCGTTGTAGATATTTCCATGTTCATACAGATAGTGGTGTAGATATTTCCATGTTCATAAAGATAGCGGTGTAGCTATTTCCATGTTCATACAGATAGCGGTGTAGATATTTCCATGTTCAAGGAGATAGCGGTGTAGATATTTCCATGTTCATACAGATAGCTGTGCTGATATTTCCATATTTATACAGGTAGCGGTGTAGATATTTCCATATTTATACAGATAGTGGTGTAGATATTTCCATGTTTATAGAGATAGCGGTGTAGATATTTCCATGTGTAAAGAGATAGCTGTGTAGATATTTCCATGTATATGCAGATATCTGTGTAGATATTTCCATTTTCATGCAGATAGCGGTGTAGATATTTCCATGTTCAAATAGATAGCAGTGTAGATATTTCCATGTTCATACAGATAGCGGTGTAGATATTTCCATGTTTATACAGATAGCGGTGAAGATGTATGCATGTTTACACAGATAGCGGTGTAGATATTTCCATGTTCATACAGAGAGCGGGTTAGATATTTCCATGTTTATACAGATGGCTGTGTAGATATATCCATGTTCATACAGATAGCGGTGTGGATATTTCCATGTTCATAGAGATAGCGGTGTAGATATTTCCATGTTTATACAGGTAGCGGTGTAGGTATTTCCATGTTTATAGAGATAGCGGTGAAGATGTATGCATGTTTACACAGATACCGGTGTAGATATTTTCATGTTCATCCAGATGGCTGTGTAGATATTTCCATGTTCATACAGATAGCGGTGTAGATATTTCCATGTTCATCCAGATGGCTGTGTAGATATATCCATGTTCATACAGATGGCGGTGAAGATATTTCCATGTTCATACAGATAGCGGTGTAGATATTTCCATGTTCATAGAGATAGCGGTGTAGATATTTCCATGTTCATACAGATAGCGGTGTATGTATATCCATTTTCATACAGATAGCGGTGTAGATATTTCCATGTTCATCCTGATGGCTGTGTACATATTTCCATGTTCATACAGATAGCGGTGTAGTTATTTCCATGTTCATACAGATAGCGGTGTAGATATTTCCATGTTCATCCAGATGGCTGTGTAGATATATCCATGTTCATACAGATGGCGGTGAACATATTTCCATGTTCATACAGATGGCGTTGTAGATATTTCCATGTTCATACAGATAGCCGTGTAGATATTTGCATGTTCATACCGATAGCGGTGCTGATACTTCCATGTTTATACAGGTAGCGGTGTACATATTTCTGTGTTTTTACAGATAGCGGTGTAGATATTTCCATGTTCATACAGATAGCGGTGTAGATATTTCCATGTTTATACAGATAGCGGCGTGGATATCTCCTTCTTAATATAGACGGCAGTGTAGATATTTATATGTTCATACAGATGGCGGTGCAGATATTTCCATTTTCATACAGATGGCGGTGTAGATATTTCCATGTTTATAGAGATATTGGTGTAGTTATTTCCATGTGCAAAGAGATAGCTGTGTAGATATTTCCATGTATATGCAGATAGCTGTGTAGATATTTCCATTTTCATGCAGATAACGGTGTAGATATTTCCATGTTCAAACAGATAGCGGTGTAGATATTTCCATGTTCATACAGATAGCGGTGTGGATATTTCCATGTTTGTACAGATAGCGGTGAAGATGTATGCATGTTTACACAGATAGCGGTGTAGATATTTCCATGTTCATACAGATAGCTGTGTAGATATTTCCATGTTCATCCAGACGGCTGTGTACACATATCCATGTTCATACAGATGGCGGTGAAGATATTTCCATGTTCATACAGATGGCTGTGTAGATATATCCATGTTCATACAGATGACGGTGAAGATTTTTCCATGTTCATACAGATGGCGGTGTAGATATTTCCATGTTCATACAGATAAGCGGTGCTGATATTTCCATGTTTATACAGGTAGCAGTGTAGATATTTCCATGTTTATACAGATAGCGGTGTTGATATTTCCATGTTATACACATAGCGGTGTAGATATTTCCATGTTCATACAGATAGCGGTGTAGATATCTCCATCTTAATACAGATGGCGGTGTAGATATTTATATGTTCATACAGATGGCGGTGCAGATATTTCCATGTTCATACAGATGGCGTTGAAGATATTTCCATGTTCATACAGATGGCGGTGTAGATTCTTCCATGTTCATACTGATAGCGGTGCTGATATTTCCATGTTTATACAGGTAGCGGTGTAGATATTTCCATGTTTATACAGATAGCGGTGTAGATATTTCCATGTTTATACGGATAGCGCTGTAGATATTTTCATGTTTATACAGATAGCGGTGTAGGTATCTCCATCTTAATACACATGGCGGTGTAGATATTTATATGTTCATACAGATGGCGGTGCAGATATTTCCATGTTCATACAGATGGCGGTGCAGATATTCCCATGTTAATACAGATGGCGGTGTAGATATTTCCATGCTCATACAGATAGCGGTGTAGTTATTTCCATGTGTAAAGAGATAGCTGTGTAGATATTTCCATGTATATGCAGATAGCTGTGTAGATATTTCCATTTTCATGCAGATAGCGGTGTATATATTTCCATGTTCAAACAGATAGCGGTGTAGATATTTCCATGTTTATACAGATATCGGTGAAGATGTATGCATGTCTACACAGATAGCAGTGTAGATATTTCCATGTTCATCCAGATGGCTGTGTAGATATATCCATGTTCATACAGATAGCGTTGTAGATATTTCCATGTTCATACAGATAGTGGTGTAGATATTTCCATGTTCATAAAGATAGCGGTGTAGCTATTTCCATGTTCATACAGATAGCGGTGTAGATATTTCCATGTTCAAGGAGATAGCGGTGTAGATATTTCCATGTTCATACAGATAGCTGTGCTGATATTTCCATATTTATACAGGTAGCGGTGTAGATATTTCCATATTTATACAGATAGTGGTGTAGATATTTCCATGTTTATAGAGATAGCGGTGTAGATATTTCCATGTGTAAAGAGATAGCTGTGTAGATATTTCCATGTATATGCAGATATCTGTGTAGATATTTCCATTTTCATGCAGATAGCGGTGTAGATATTTCCATGTTCAAATAGATAGCAGTGTAGATATTTCCATGTTCATACAGATAGCGGTGTAGATATTTCCATGTTCATACAGATAGCGGTGTAGATATTTCCATGTTTATACAGATAGCGGTGAAGATGTATGCATGTTTACACAGATAGCGGTGTAGGTATTTCCATGTTCATACAGATGGCGGTGTAGATATTTCCATGTTCATACAGATGGCGGTGCTGATATTTCCATGTTTATACAGGTAGTGGTGTAGATATTTCCATGTTTATACAGATAGCGGTGTAGATATTTCCATGTTTATACAGATAGCGGTGTAGATAATTCCATGTTTATACAGATAGCGGTGTAGATATCTCCAACTTAATACAGATGGCGTTGTAGAAATTTATATGTTCATACAGATGGCGGTGCAGATATTTCCATGTTCATTCAGATAGCGGTGTAGTTATTTCCATGTGTAAAGAGATAGCTGTGTAGATATTTAAATGTATATGCAGATAGCAGTGTAGATATTTCCATTTTCATGCAGATAGCGGTGTAGATATTTCCATGTTCAAACAGATAGCGGTGTAGATATTTCCATGTTCATACAGATAGCGGTGAAGATATTTCCATGTTCATACAGATAGCGGTGTAGATATTTCCATGTTCATACAGATAGCGGTGTAGATATTTCCATGTTCATACAGATAGCGGTGTAGATATTTCCATGTTCATCCAGATGGCTGTGTAGATATATCCATGTTCATACAGATGGCGGTGAACATATTTCCATGTTCATACAGATGGCGTTGTAGATATTTCCATGTTCTTACAGATAGCCGTGTAGATATTTGCATGTTCATACCGATAGCGGTGCTGATACTTCCATGTTTATACAGGTAGCGGTGTACATATTTCTGTGTTTTTACAGATAGCGGTGTAGATATTTCCATGTTCATACAGATAGCGGTGTAGATATTTCCATGTTTATACAGACAGCGGCGTGGATATCTCCTTCTTAATACAGACGGCAGTGTAGATATTTATATGTTCATACAGATGGCAGTGCAGATATTTCCATTTTCATACAGATGGCGGTGTAGATATTTCCATGTTTATAGAATTATTGGTGTAGTTATTTCCATGTGCAAAGAGATAGCTGTGTAGATATTTCCATGTATATGCAGATAGCTGTGTAGATATTTCCATTTTCATGCAGATAACGGTGTAGATATTTCCATGTTCAAACAGATAGCGGTGTAGATATTTCCATGTTCATACAGATAGCGGTGTGGATATTTCCATGTTTGTACAGATAGCGGTGAAGATGTATGCATGTTTACACAGATAGCGGTGTAGATATTTCCATGTTCATACAGATAGCTGTGTAGATATTTCCATGTTCATCCAGACTGCTGTGTACACATATCCATGTTCATACAGATGGCGGTGAAGATATTTCCATGTTCATACAGATGGCTGTGTAGATATATCCATGTTCATACAGATGACGGTGAAGATTTTTCCATGTTCATACAGATGGCGGTGTAGATATTTCCATGTTCATACAGATAAGCTGTGCTGATATTTCCATGTTTATACAGGTAGCAGTGTAGATATTTCCATGTTTATACAGATAGCGGTGTTGATATTTCCATGTTATGCACATAGCGGTGTAGATATTTCCATGTTCATACAGATAGCGGTGTAGATATCTCCATCTTAATACAGATGGCGGTGTAGATATTTATATGTTCATACAGATGGCGGTGCAGATATTTCCATGTTCATACAGATGGCATTGAAGATATTTCCATGTTCATACAGATGGCGGTGTAGATTCTTCCATGTTCATACTGATAGCGGTGCTGATATTTCCATGTTTATACAGGTAGCGGTGTAGATATTTCCATGTTTATTCAGATAGCGGTGTAGATATTTCCATGTTTATACGGATAGCGCTGTAGATATTTTCATGTTTATACAGATAGCGGTGTAGGTATCTCCATCTTAATACACATGGCGGTGTAGATATTTATATGTTCATACAGATGGCGGTGCAGATATTTCCATGTTCATACAGATGGCGGTGCAGATATTCCCATGTTAATACAGATGGCGGTGTAGATATTTCCATGCTCATACAGATAGCGGTGTAGTTATTTCCATGTGTAAAGAGATAGCTGTGTAGATATTTCCATGTATATGCAGATAGCTGTGTAGATATTTCCATTTTCATGCAGATAGAGGTGTATATATTTCCATGTTCAAACAGATAGCGGTGTAGATATTTCCATGTTTATACAGATATCGGTGAAGATGTATGCATGTCTACACAGATAGCAGTGTAGATATTTCCATGTTCATCCAGATGGCTGTGTAGATATATCCATGTTCATACAGATAGCGTTGTAGATATTTCCATGTTCATACAGATAGTGGTGTAGATATTTCCATGTTCATAAAGATAGCGGTGTAGCTATTTCCATGTTCATACAGATAGCGGTGTAGATATTTCCATGTTCAAGGAGATAGCGGTGTAGATATTTCCATGTTCATACAGATAGCTGTGCTGATATTTCCATATTTATACATGTAGCGGTGTAGATATTTCCATATTTATACAGATAGTGGTGTAGATATTTCCATGTTTATAGAGATAGCGGTGTAGATATTTCCATGTGTAAAGAGATAGCTGTGTAGATATTTCCATGTATATGCAGATATCTGTGTAGATATTTCCATTTTCATGCAGATAGCGGTGTAGATATTTCCATGTTCAAATAGATAGCAGTGTAGATATTTCCATGTTCATACAGATAGCGGTGTAGATATTTCCATGTTTATACAGATAGCGGTGAAGATGTATGCATGTTTACACAGATAGCGGTGTAGGTATTTCCATGTTCATACAGATGGCGGTGTAGATATTTCCATGTTCATACAGATGGCGGTGCTGATATTTCCATGTTTATACAGGTAGTGGTGTAGATATTTCCATGTTTATACAGATAGCAGTGTAGATATTTCCATGTTTATACAGATAGCGGTGTAGATAATTCCATGTTTATACAGATAGCGGAGTAGATATCTCCATCTTAATACAGATGGCGGTGTAGATATTTATATGTTCATACAGATGGCGGTGCAGATATTTCCATGTTCATTCAGATAGCGGTGTAGTTATTTCCATGTGTAAAGAGATAGCTGTGTAGATATTTAAATGTATATGCAGATAGCAGTGTAGATATTTCCATTTTCATGCAGATAGCGGTGTAGATATTTCCATGTTCAAACAGATAGCGGTGTAGATATTTCCATGTTCATACAGATAGCGGTGTAGATATTTCCATGTTCATACAGATAGCGGTGTAGATATTTCCATGTTTATACAGATAGCGGTGAAGATCTCTGCATGTTTACAGAGATAGCGGTGTAGATATTTATATGTTCATCCAGATGGCTGTGTAGATATATCCATGTTCATACAGATAGCGGTGTAGCTATTTCCATGTTCATACAGATAGCGGTGTAGATATTTCCATGTTCATACAGATAGCGGTGTAGATATTTCCATGTTCATACAGATAGCGGTGCTGATATTTCCTTGTTTATACAGGAAGCGGTGTAGATATTTCCATGTTTATACAGATAGCGGTTTAGATATTTCCTTCTTAATACAGATGGCGGCGTAGATATTTATATGTTCATACAGATGGCGGTGTAGATATTTCCATGTTTATACAGATAGCAGTGTAGATATCTCCATCTTAATACAGATGGCGGTGTAGATATTTATATGTTCATACAGATGGCGGTGTAGATATTTCCATGTTCATACAGATGGCGGTGTAGATATTTCCATGTTTATAGAGATAGCGGAGTAGCTATTTCCATGTTTATACAGATAGCAGTGGAGATATCTCTATCTAAATACAGATGGCGGAGTAGATATTTATATTTTCAGACATATGGCGGTGTAGATATTTATATGTTCGTACAGATGGCGGTGTAGATATTTCCATGTTTATACAGATAGCAGTGTAGGTATCTCCATCTTAATACAGATGGCAGTGTAGATACTTATATGTTCATACAGATGGCGGTGCAGATATTTCCATGTTCATACAGATAGCGGTTTAGTTATTTCCATGTGTAAAGAGATAGCTGTGTAGATATTTAAATGTATATGCAGATAGCAGTGTAGATATTTCCATTTTCATGCAGATAGCGGTGTAGATATTTCCATGTTCAAACAGATAGCGGTGTAGATATTTCCATGTTTATACAGATAGCGGTTTAGATAATTCCATGTTTATACAGATAGCGGTGTAGATATCTCCATCTTAATACAGATGGCGGTGTAGATATTTATATGTTCATACAGATGGCGGTGCAGATATTTCCATGTTCATACAGATAGCGGTGTAGTTATTTCCATGTGTAAAGAGATAGCTGTGTAGATATTTAAATGTATATGCAGATAGCAGTGTAGATATTTCCATTTTCATGCTGATAGCGGTGTAGATATTTCCATGTTCAAACAGATAGCGGTGTAGATATTTCCATGTTCATACAGATAGCGGTGTAGATATTTCCATCTTCATACAGATAGCGGTGTAGATATTTCCATGTTTATACAGATAGCGGTGAAGATCTATGCATGTTTACAGAGACAGCGGTGTAGATATTTCCATGTTCATCCAGATGGCTGTGTAGATATATCCATGTTCATACAGATAGCGGTGTAGCTATTTCCATGTTCATACAGATAGCGGTGTAGATATTTCCATGTTCATACAGATAGCGGTGTAGATATTTCCATGTTCATACAGATAGCGGTGCTGATATTTCCTTGTTTATACAGGCAGCGGTGTAGATATTTCCATGTTTATACAGATAGCGGTTTAGATATTTCCTTCTTAATACAGATGGCGGCGTAGATATTTATATGTTCATACAGATCGCGGTGTAGATATTTCCATGTTTATACAGATAGCAGTGTAGATATCTCCATCTTATTACAGATGGCGGTGTAGATATTTATATGTTCATACAGATGGCGGTGCAGATATTTCCATGTTCATACAGATGGCGGTGTAGATATTTCCATGTTTATAGAGATAGCGGAGTAGATATTTCCATGTTTATACAGATAGCAGTGGAGATATCTCTAAGTACAGATGGCGGTGTAGATATTTATATTTTCATACAGATGGCGGTGTAGATATTTATATGTTCGTACAGATGGCGGTGTAGATATTTCCATGTTTATACAGATAGCAGTGTAGGTATCTCCATCTTAATACAGATGGCGGTGTAGATATTTATATGTTCATACAGATGGCGGTGCAGATATTTCCATGTTCATACAGATGGCGGTTTAGACATTTCCATGTTCATACAGATAGCGGTTTAGTTATTTCCATGTGTAAAGAGATAGCTGTGTAGATATTTAAATGTATATGCAGATAGCAGTGTAGATATTTCCATTTTCATGCAGATTGCGGTGTAGATATTTCCGTGTTCAAACAGATAGCGATGTAGATATTTCCATGTTCATACAGATACCGGTGTAGATATTTCCATGTTCATAGAGATAGCGGTGTAGATATTTCCATGTTCATACAGATAGCGGTGCTGATATTTCCATGTTTGTACAGGTAGCGGTGTAGATATTTCCATGTTTATACAGATTGCGGTGTAGATATTTCCATGTTTATACAGATAGCGGTGTAGATATTTCCAAGTTTATACAGATAGAGGTGTAGATATCTCCATCTTAATATAGATGGCGGTGTAGATATTTAAATGTTCATACAGATGGCGGTGCAGATATTTCCATGTTCATACAGATGGCGGTGTAGCTATTTCCATGTTTATAGAGATAGCGCTGTACTTATTTCCATGTGTAAAGAGATAGCTTTGTAGATATTTCCATGTATATGCAGATAGCTGTGTAGATATTTCCATTTTCATGCAGATAGCCGTGTAGATATTTCCATGTTCAAACAGATAGCGGTGTAGTTATTTCCTTGTTCATACAGATAGCAGTGTAGATATTTCCATGTTTTTACAGATAGCGGTGAAGATGTATGAATGTTTACACAGATAGCGGTGTAGATATTTCCATCTTCATACAGATAGCGGTGTAGATATTTCCATGTTCTTCCAGATGGCTGTGTAGATATATCCATGTTCATACAGATGGCGGTGAAGATATTTCCATGTTCATATAGATAGCGGTGTAGTTATTTCCATGTGTAAAGAGATAGCTGTGTAGATATTTCCATGTATATGCAGATAGCTGTGTATATATTTCCATTTTCATGCAGATAGCGGTTTAGATACTTCCATGTTTAAACAGATAGCGGTGTAGATATTTCCGTGTTCATACAGATAGCGGTGTAGATATTTCCATGTTCAAACAGATAGCGGTGTAGATATTTCCATGTTCATACAGATAGCGGTGTAGATATTTCCATGTTCATACAGATAGCGGTGTAGATACTTCCATGTTCATACAGATAGAGGGGCTGATATTTCCATGTTCATACAGATAGCGGTGCTGATGTTTCCATGTTTATACAGATAGCGGTGTAGATATTTCCATGTTTATACAGATAGCGGTGTAAATATTTCCATGTTTATACAGATAGCGTTGTAGATATCTCCTTCTTAATGCAGATGGCGGTGTAGATATTTATATGTTCATACAGATGGCGGTGCCGATATTTCCATGTTCATACAGATGGCGGTGTAGATATTTCCATGTTCATACAGATAGCGGTGTAGATATTTCCATGTTCATACAGATAGCGGTGTAGATATTTCCATGTTTTACAGATAGCGGTGTAGCTATTTCCATGTTCATACAGATAGCGGTGTAGATATTTCCATGTTTATACAGATATCGGTGTAGATATTTCCATGTTCATACAGATAGCGGTGCTGATATTTCCATGTTTATACAGGTAGCGGTGTAGATATTTCCATGTTTATACCGATAGCGGTGAAGATGTATGCATGTTTACACATATAGCGGTGTAGATATTTTCATGTTCATCCAGATGGCTGTGTAGATATTTCCATGTTCATACAGATAGCGGTGTAGATATTTCCATGTTCATCCAGATGGCTGTGTAGATATATCCATGTTCATACAGATGGCATTGAAGATATTTCCATGTTCATACAGATAGCGGTGTAGATATTTCCATGTTCATACAGATAGCGGTGTAGATATTTCCGTGTTCATACCGATAGCGGTGTAGATATTTCCATGTTCATCCAGACGGCTGTGTAGACATATCCATGTTCTTACAGATGGCGGTGAAGATATTTCCATGTTCATACAGATGGGTGTGTAGATATATCCATGTTCATACAGATGACGGTGAAGATTTTTCCATGTTCATACAGATGGCGATGTAGATATTTCCATGTTCATACAGATAGCGGTGCTGATATTTCCATGTTTATACAGGTAGCAGTGTAGATATTTCCATGTTTATGCAGATAGCGGTGTAGATATTTCCATGTTTATACACATAGCGGTGTAGATATTTCCATGTTTATACAGATAGCGGTGTAGATATCTCCATCTTAATACAGATGGCGGTGTAGATATTTATATGTTCATACAGATGGCGGTGCAGATATTTCCATGTTCATACAGATGGCGGTGAAGATATTTCCATGTTCATACAGATGGCGGTGTAGATACTTCCATGTTCATACTGATAGTGGTGCTGATAGTTCCATGTTTATACAGGTAGCGGTGTAGATATTTCCATGTTTATACAGATAGCGGTGTAGATATTACCATGTTTATACACATAGCGGTGTAGATATTTCCATGTTTATACAGATAGCGGTGTAGATATCTCCATCTTAATACAGATGGCGGTGTAGATATTTATATGTTTATTCAGATGGCGGTGCAGATATTTCCATGTTCATACAGATGGCGGTGTAGATATTTCCATGTTCATACAGATAGCGGTGTAGATATTTCCATGTTCATACAGATAGCGGTGTAGCTATTTCCATGTTCATACAGATAGCGGTGTAGCTATTTCCATGTTCATACAGATAGCGGTGTAGATATTTCCATGTTTATACAGATATCGGTGTAGATATTTCCATGTTCATACAGATAGCGGTGCTGATATTTCCATGTTTATACAGGTAGCGGTGTAGATATTTCCATGTTTATACCGATAGCGGTGAAGATGTATGCATGTTTACACATATAGCGGTGTAGATATTTTCATGTTCATCCAGATGGCTGTGTAGATATTTCCATGTTCATACAGATAGCGGTGTAGATATTTCCATGTTCATCCAGATGGCTGTGTAGATATATCCATGTTCATACAGATGGCAGTGAAGATATTTCCATGTTCATACAGATAGCGGTGTAGATATTTCCATGTTCATACAGATAGCGGTGTAGATATTTCCGTGTTCATACCGATAGCGGTGCTGATATTTCCAAGTTTATACTGGTAGCGGTGTAGATATTTCCATGTTTATACAGATAGCGGTGTAGATATTTCCATGTTTATACAGATAGCAGTGTAGATATTTCCATGTTTATACAGATATCGGTGTAGATATCTCCTTCTTAATGCAGATGGTGGTGTAGATATTTATATGTTCATACAGATGGCGGGGCAGATATTTCCATGTTCCTACAGATGGCGGTGTAGATATTTCCATGTTCATACAGATAGCGGTGTAGTTATTTCCATGTGTAAAGAGATAGCTGTGTAGATATTCCCATGTATATTCAGATAGCTGTGTAGATATTTCCATGTTCATACAGATAGCGGTGCTGATATTTCCATGTTTATACAGGTAGCGGTGTAGATATTTCCATGTTTATACAGATAGCGGTGAAGATGTATGCATGTTTACACAAATAGCGGTGTAGATATTTTCATGTTCATCCAGATGTCTGTGTAGATATTTCCATGTTCATACAGATAGCGGTGTAGATATCTCCATCTTAATACAGATGGCGGTGTAGATATTTATATGTTTATTCAGATGGCGGTGCAGATATTTCCATGTTCATACAGATGGCGGTGTAGATATTTCCATGTTCATACAGATAGCGGTGTAGATATTTCCATTTGTAAAGAGATAGCTGTGTAGATATTCCCATGTATATGCAGATAGCTGTGTAGATATTTCCATTTTCAAGCAGATAGCGGTGTATATACTTCCCTGTTCAAACAGATAGCGGTGTAGATATTTCCATGTTCATACAGATAGTGCTGTAGATATTTCCATGTTCATACAGATAGCGGTGTAGCTATTTCCATGTTCATACAGATAGCGGTGTGGATATTTCCATGTTCATAGAGATAGCGGTGTAGATATTTCCATGTTTATACAGGTAGCGGTGTAGATATTTCCATGTTTATACAGATAGCGGTGAAGATGTATGCATGTTTACACAGATAGCGGTGTAGATATTTTCATGTTCTTCCAGATGGCGGTGAAGATATTTCCATGTTCATACAGATAGCGGTGTAGATATTTCCATGTTCATCCAGATGGCTGTGTAGATATATCCATGTTCATACAGATGGAGGTGAAGATATTTCCATTTTCATACAGATAGCGGTGCAGATATTTCCATGTTCAAAGAGATAGCGGTGTAGATATTTCCATGTTCATACAGATAGCAGTGTAGCTATTTCCATGTTCCTACAGATAGCGGTGTAGATATTTCCATGTTCATAGAGATAGCGGTGTAGATATTTCAATGTTCATACGGATAGCGGTGTATGTATTTCCATGTTCATACAGATAGCGGTGTAGATATTTCCATGTTCATCCTGATGGCTGTGTACATATTTCCATGTTCATACAGATAGTGGTGTAGATATTTCCATGTTCATACAGATAGCGGTGTAGATATTTCCATGTTCATCCAGATGGCTGTGTACATATATCCATGTTCATACAGATGGAGGTGAAGATATTTCCATGTTCATACAGATGGCGTTGTAGATATTTCCATGTTCATACAGATAGCCGTGTAGATATTGGCATGTTCATACCGATAGCGGTACTGATCCTTCCATGTTTATACAGGTAGCGGTGTACATATTTCTGTGTTTATACAGGTAGCGGTGTAGATATTTCCATGTTCATACAGATAGCCGTGTAGATATTTCCATGTTTATACAGATAGCGGCGTAGATATCTCCTTCTTAATACCGACGGCAGTGTAGATATTTATATGTTCATACAGATGGCGGTGCAGATATTTCCATTTTCATACAGATGGTGGTGTAGATATTTCCATGTTTATAGAGATAGCGGTGTAGTTATTTCCATGAGCAAAGAGATAGCTGTGTAGATATTTCCATGTATATGCAGATAGCTGTGTAGATATTTCCATTTTCATGCAGATAGCGGTGTAGATATTTCCATGTTCAAACAGATAGCGGTGTAGATATTTCCATGTTCATACAGATAGCGGTGTAGATATTTCCATGTTTGTACAGATAGCGGTGTAGATATCTCCATGTTCATCCAGACGGCTGTGTAGACATATCCATGTTCATACAGATGGCGGTGAAGATATTTCCATGTTCATACAGATGGCTGTGTAGATGTATCCATGTTCATACAGATGGCGGTGAAGATTTTTCCATGTTCATACAGATGGCGGTGTAGATATTTCCATGTTCATACAGATAGCGGTGCTGATATTTCCATGTTTATACAGGTAGCAGGGTAGATATTTCCATGTTTATACAGATAGCGGTGTAGATATTTCCATGTTTATACACATAGTGGTGTAGATATTTCCATGTTCATACAGATAGCGGTGTAGATATCTCCATCTTAATACAGATGGCGGTGTAGATATTTATATGTTCATAGAGATGGCGGTGCAGATATTTCCATGTTCATACAGATGGCGGTGAATATATTTCCATGTTCATACAGATGGCGGTGTAGATACTTCCATGTTCATACTGATAGCGGTGCTGATATTTCCATGTTTATACAGGCAGCGGTGTAGATATTTCCATGTTTATACAGATAGCGGTGTAGATATTTCCATGTTTATACACATAGCGGTGTAGATATTTCCATCTTTATACAGATAGCGGTGTAGATATCTCCATCTTAATACAGATGGCGGTGTAGATATTTATATGTTCATTCAGATGGCGGTTCAGATATTTCCATGTTAATACAGATGGCGGTGTAGATATTTCCATGTTCATACAGATAGCGGTGTAGTTATTTCCAAGTGTAAAGAGATAGCTGTGTAGATATTCCCATGTATATGCAGATAGCTGTGTAGATATTTCCATTTTCAAGCAGATAGCGGTGTATATACTTCCCTGTTCAAACAGATAGCGGTGTAGATAATTCCATGTTCATACAGATAGTGGTGTAGATATTTCCATGTTTGTACAGATAGCGGTGTAGATATCTCCATCTTAATACAGATGGCGGTGTAGATATCTATATGTTCATACAGATGGCGGTGCAGATATTTCCATGTTCATACACACGGCGGTGTAGATATTTCCATGTTCATACAGATAGTGGTGCAGTTATTTCCATGTGTAAAGAGATATCTGTGTAGATATTTCCATGTATATGCAGATAGCTGTGTAGATATTTCCATTTTCATGCAGATAGCGGTGTATATATTTCCCTGTTCAAACAGTTAGCGGTGTAGATATTTCCATGTTCAGAAAGATAGGGGTGTAGATATTTCCATGTTTATACAGATAGCGGTGAAGATGTATGCATGTTTACACAGATAGCGGTGTAGTTATTTCCATGTTCATCCAGATGGCTGTGTAGATATATCCATGTTCATACAGATAGCGGTGTAGATATTTCCATCTTCATACAGATAGCGGTGCAGATATTTCCATGTTCATCCAGATGGCTGTGTAGATATATCCATGTTCATACAGATGGCGGTGAAGATATTTCCATGTTCATACAGATAGCGGTGTAGATATTTCCATGTTCATACAGAAAGCGGTGTAGATATTTCCTTGTTCATACAGATAGCGGTGTATGTATTTCCATCTTCATACAGATAGCAGTGTAGATATTTCCATTTTCAAGCAGATAGCGCTGTATATATTTCCATGTTCAAACAGATAGCGGTGTAAATATTTCCATGTTCATACAGATAGCGGTGTAGATATTTCCATGTTCATCCAGATGGCTGTGTAGATATATCCATGTTCATACAGATGGCGGTGAAGATATTTCCATGTTCATACAGATGGCGTTGTAGATATTTCCATGTTCATACAGATAGCCGTGTAGATATTGCCATGTTCATACCGATAGCGGAGCTGATACTTCCATGTTTATACAGTTAGCGGTGTACATATTTCCGTGTTTATAAAGGTAACGGTGTAGATATTTCCATGTTCATACAGATAGCGGTGTAGATATTTCCATGTTTATACAGATAGCGGTGTAGATATCTCCTTCTTAATACAGATGGCGGTGTAGATATTTATATGTTCATACAGATGGCGGTGCAGATATTTCCATGTTCATACAGATGGCGGTGTAGAAACTTCCATGATCATACTGATAGCGGTTCTGATATTTCCATGTTTATACAGGTAGCGGTGCAGATATTTCCATGTTTATACAGATAGCAGTGTAGATATTTCCATGTTTATACACATAGAGGTGTAGATATTTCCATGTCTATACAGATAGCGGTGTAGATATTTCCATGTTTATGCAGATAGTGGTGTAGATATCTCCATCTTAATACAGATGGCGGTGTAGATATTTAAATGTTCATACAGATGGCGGTGCAGATATTTCCATGTTCATACAGATGGCGGTGTACATATTTCCATGTTCGTACAGATAGCAGTGTAGTTATTTCCATGTGTAAAGAGATAGCTGTGTAGATATTTCCATGTATAAGCAGATAGCTGTGTAGATATTTCCGTTTTCATGCAGATAGCGGTGTATATATTTCCCTGTTCAAAAAGTTAGTGGTGTAGATATTTCCATGTTCATAAAGATAGCGGTGTAGATATTTCCATGTTCATCCAGATGGCTGTGTAGATATATCCATGTTCATACAGATAGAGGTGTAGATATTTCCATGTTCATACAGATAGCTGTGCAGATATTTCCATGTTCATCCAGATGGCTGTGTAGATATATCCATGTTCATACTGATGGCGGTGAAGATATTTCAATGTTCATACAGATAGCGGTGCAGATATTTCCATGTTCATACAAATAGCGGTGTAGATATTTCCATGTCCATACAGATAGGGGTGTATGTATTTCCATGTTCATACAGATAGTGGTGTAGATATTTCCATTTTCATGCAGATAGAGGTGTATATATTTCCCTGTTCAAAGAGTTAGCGGTGTAGATATTTCCATGTTCATAAAGATAGCGGTGTAGATATTTCCATGTTTTTACAGATAGCAGTGAAGATGTATGCATGTTTTCACAGATATCGGTGTAGATATTTCCATGTTCATCCACATGGCTGTGTAGATATATCCATGTTCATACAGATGGCGGTGAAGATATTTCCATGTTCATACAGATAGCGGTGTAGATATTTCCATGTTCATACAGATAGCGGTGTAGATATTTCCATGTTCATGCAGATAGCGGTGTATGTATTTCCATGTTCATACAGATAGCGGTGTAGATATTTCCATGTTCATCCTGATGGCTGTGTAGAAATTTCCATGTTCATACAGATAGCGGTGTAAATATTTCCATGTTCATACAGATAGCGGTGTAGATATTTCCATGTTCATCCAGATGGCTGTGTAGATATATCCATGTTCATACAGATGGCGGTGAAGATATTTCCATGTTCATACAGATGGCGTTGTAGATATTTCCATGTTCATACAGATAGCCTTGCAGATATTGCCATGTTCATACCGATAGCGGTGCTGCTACTTCCATGTTTATACAGGTAGCGGTGTACATATTTCCGTGTTTATACAGGTAACGGTGTAGATATTTCCATGTTCATACAGATAGCGGTGTAGATATTTCCATGTTTATACAGATAGCGGTGTAGATATCTCCTTCTTAATAAAGATGGCGGTGTACATATTTATATGTTCATACAGATGGCGGACAGATAGCGGTGCTGATATTTCCATGTTTATACAGGTAGCAGTGTAGATATTTCCATGTTTATGCAGATAGCGGTGTAGATATTTCCATGTATATGCAGATAGCTGTGTAGATATTTCCATTTTCATGCAGATAGCGGTGTAGATATTTCCATGTTCATACAGATAGCGGTGTGGATATTTCCATGTTTATACAGATAGCGGTGAAGATTTATGCATGTTTATACAGATAGAGGTGTAGATATTTCCATGTTCATACAGATAGCTGTGTAGATATTTCTATGTTCATCCAGACGGCTGTGTAGACATATCCATGTTCATACAGATGGCGGTGAAGATATTTCCATGTTCATACAGATGGCTGTGTAGATATATCCATGTTCATACAGATGACGGTGAAGATTTTTCCATGTTCATACAGATGGCGGTGTAGATATTTCCATGTTCATACAGATAGCGGTGCTGATATTTCCATGTTTATACAGGTAGCAGTGTAGAAATTTCCATGTTTATACAGATAGCGGTGTAGATATTTCCATGTTTATACACATAGTGGTGTAGATATTTCCATGTTCATACAGATAGCGGTGTAGATATCTCCATCTTAATACAGATGGCGGTGTAGATATTTATATGTTCATACAGATGGCGGTGCAGATATTTCCATGTTCATACAGATGGCGGTGAATATATTTCCATGTTCATACAGATGGCGGTGTAGATACTTCCATGTTCATACTGATAGCGGTGCTGATATTTCCATGTTTATACAGGTAGCGGTGTAGATATTTCCATGTTTATACAGATAGCGGTGTAGATATTTCCATGTTTATACACATAGCGGTGTAGATATTTCCATCTTTATACAGATAGCTGTGTAGATATCTCCATCTTAATACAGATGGCGGTGTAGATATTTATATGTTCATTCAGATGGCGGTGCAGATATTTCCATGTTCATACAGATGGCGGTGTAGATATTTCCATGTTCATACAGATAGCGGTGTAGTTATTTCCAAGGGTAAAGAGATAGCTGTGTAGATATTCCCATGTATATGCAGATAGCTGTGTAGATATTTCCATTTTCAAGCAGATAGCGGTGTATATACTTCCCTGTTCAAACAGATAGCGGTGTAGATATTTCCATGTTCATACAGATAGTGGTGTAGATATTTCCATGTTTGTACAGATAGCGGTGTAGATATCTCCTTCTTAATACAGATGGCAGTGTAGATATTTATATGTTCATACAGATGGCGGGGCAGATATTTCCATGTTCATACACACGGCGGTGTAGATATTTCCATGTTCATACAGATAGTGGTGCAGTTATTTCCATGTGTAAAGAGATAGCTGTGTAGATATTTCCATGTATATGCAGATAGCTGTGTAGATATTTCCATTTTCATGCAGATAGCGGTGTATATATTTCCCTGTTCAAACAGTTAGCGGTGTAGATATTTCCATGTTCAGAAAGATAACGGTGTAGATATTTCCATGTTTATACAGATAGCGGTGAAGATGTATGCATGTTTACACAGATAGCGGTGTAGTTATTTCCATGTTCATCCAGATGGCTGTGTAGATATATCCATGTTCATACAGATAGCGGTGTAGATATTTCCATCTTCATACAGATAGCGGTGCAGATATTTCCATGTTCATCCAGATGGCTGTGTAGATATATCCATGTTCATACAGATGGTGGTGAAGATATTTCCATGTTCATACAGATAGCGGTGTAGATATTTCCATGTTCATACAGAAAGCTGTGTAGATATTTCCTTGTTCATACAGATAGCGGTGTATGTATTTCCATCTTCATACAGATAGCAGTGTAGATATTTCCATTTTCAAGCAGATACCGCTGTATGTATTTCCATGTTCAAACAGATAGCGGTGTAAATATTTCCATGTTCATACAGATAGCGGTGTAGATATTTCCATGTTCATCCAGATGGCTGTGTAGATATATCCATGTTCATACAGATGGCGGTGAAGATATTTCCATGTTCATACAGATGGCGTTGTAGATATTTCCATGTTCATACAGATAGCCGTGTAGATATTGCCATGTTCATACCGATAGGGGAGCTGATACTTCCATGTTTATACAGGTAGCGGTGTAGATATTTCCGTGTTTATACAGGTATCGGTGTAGATATTTCCATGTTCATACAGATAGCGGTGTAGATATTTCCATGTTCATACAGATAGCGGTGCTGATATTTCCATGTTTATACAGGTAGCAGTGTAGAAATTTCCATGTTTATACAGATAGCGGTGTAGATATTTCCATGTTTATACACATAGTGGTGTAGATATTTCCATGTTCATACAGATAGCGGTGTAGATATCTCCATCTTAATACAGATGGCGGTGTAGATATTTATATGTTCATACAGATGGCGGTGCAGATATTTCCATGTTCATACAGATGGCGGTGAATATATTTCCATGTTCATACAGATGGCGGTGTAGATACTTCCATGTTCATACTGATAGCGGTGCTGATATTTCCATGTTTATACAGGTAGCGGTGTAGATATTTCCATGTTTATACAGATAGCAGTGTAGATATTTCCATTTTTATACACATAGAGGTGTAGATATTTCCATGTCTATACAGATAGCGGTGTAGATATTTCCATGTTTATGCAGATAGTGGTGTAGATATCTCCATCTTAATACAGATGGCGGTGTAGATATTTAAATGTTCATACAGATGGCAGTGCAGATATTTCCATGTTCATACAGATGGCGGTGTAGATATTTCCATGATCGTACAGATAGCGGTGTAGTTATTTCCATGTGTAAAGAGATAGCTGTGTAGATATTTCCATGTATAAGCAGATAGCTGTGTAGATATTTCCGTTTTCATGCAGATAGCGGTGTATATATTTCCCTGTTCAAACAGTTAGTGGTGTAGATATTTCCATGTTCATAAAGATAGCGGTGTAGATATTTCCATGTTCATCCAGATGGCTGTGTAGATATATCCATGTTCATACAGATAGAGGTGAAGATATTTCCATGTTCATACAGATAGCGGAGCAGATATTTCCATGTTCATCCAGATGGCTGTGTAGATATATCCATGTTCATACTGACGGCGGTGAAGATATTTCAATGTTCATACAGATAGCGGTGCAGATATTTCCATGTTCATACAGATAGCGGTGTAGATATTTCCATGTTCATACAGATAGGGGTGTATTTATTTCCATGTTCATACAGATAGTGGTGTAGATATTTCCATTTTCATGCAGATAGCGGTGTATATATTTCCCTGTTGAAACAGTTAGCGGTGTAGATATTTCCATGTTCATAAAGATAGCGGTGTAGATATTTCCATGTTTATACAGATAGCGGTGAAGATGTATGCATGTTTTCACAGATATCGGTGTAGATATTTCCATGTTCATCCACATGGCTGTGTAGATATATCCATGCTCATACAGATGGCGGTGAAGATATTTCCATGTTCATACAGATAGCGGTGTAGATATTTCCATGTTCATACAGATAGCGTTGTAGATATTTCCATGTTCATACAGATAGCGGTGTATGTATTTCCATGTTCATACAGATAGCGGTGTAGATATTTCCATGTTCATCCTGATGGCTGTGTAGATATTTTCATGTTCATACAGATAGCGGTGTAAATATTTCCATGTTCATACAGATAGCGGTGTAGATATTTCCATGTTCATCCAGATGGCTGTGTAGATATATCCATGTTCATACAGATGGCGGTGAAGATATTTCCATGTTCGTACAGATGGCGTTGTAGATATTTCCATGTTCATACAGATAGCCTTGCAGATATTGCCATGTTCATACCGATAGCGGTGCTGATACTTCCATGTTTATACAGGTAGCGGTGTACATATTTCCGTGTTTATACAGGTAACGGTGTAGATATTTCCATGTTCATACAGATAGCGGTGTAGATATTTCCATGTTTATACAGATAGCGGTGTAGATATCTACATCTTAATACAGATGGCGGTGTAGATATTTATATGTTCATACAGATGGCGGTGCAGATATTTCCATGCTCATACAGATGGCGGTGAAGATATTTCCATGTTCATACAGATGGCGGTGTAGATACTTCCATGTTCATACTGATAGTGGTGCTGATATTTCCATGTTTATACAGGTAGCGGTGTAGATATTTCCATTTTTATACAGATAGCGGTGTAGATATTACCATGTTTATACACATAGCGGTGTAGATATTTCCATGTTTATACAGATAGCGGTGTAGATATCTCCATCTTAATACAGATGGCGGTGTAGATATTTATATGTTTATTCAGATGGCGGTGCAGATATTTCCATGTTCATACAGATGGCGGTGAAGATATTTCCATGTTCATACAGATAGCGGTGTAGATATTTCCATTTATATGCAGATAGCTGTGTAGATATCTCCATCTTAATACAGATGGCGGTGTAGATATTTATATCTTCATACAGATGGCGGAGAGATAGCGGTGCTGATATTTCCATGTTTATACTGATAGCTGTGCTGATATTTCCATGTTTATACAGGTAGCGGTGTAGATATTTCCATGTTTATACAGATAGTGGTGTAGATATTTCCATGTTTATACAGATAGCGGTGTAGATATTTCCAAGTTTATACAGATAGATGTGTAGATATCTCCATCTTAATACAGATGGCTGTGTAGATATTTATATGTTCATACAGATGGCGGTGCAGATATTTCCATGTTCATATAGATGGCGGTGTAGATATTTCCATGTTTATAGAGATAGTGGTGTAGTTATTTCCATGTGTAAAGAGATAGCTGTGTAGATATTCCCATGTATATGCAGATAGCTGTGTAGATATTTCCATTTTCAAGCAGATAGCGGTGTATATACTTCCCTGTTCAAACAGATAGCGGTGTAGATATTTCCATGTTCATACAGATAGTGCTGTAGATATTTCCATGTTCATACAGATAGCGGTGTACCTATTTCCATGTTCATACAGATAGCGGTGTGGATATTTCCATGTTCATAGAGATAGCGGTGTAGATATTTCCATGTTTATACAGGTAGCGGTGTAGATATTTCCATGTTTATACAGATAGCGGTGAAGATGTATGCATGATTACACAGATAGCGGTGTAGATATTTTCATGTTCATCCAGATGGCTTTGTAGATATTTCCATTTTCATACAGATAGCGGTGTAGATATTTCCATGTTCATCCAGATGGCTGTGTAGATATATCCATGTTCATACAGATGGCGGTGAAGATATTTCCATGTTCATACAGATAGCGGTGCAGATATTTCCATGTTCAAAGAGATAGCGGTGTAGATATTTCCATGTTCATACAGATAGCAGTGTAGCTATTTCCATGTTCCTACAGATAGCGGTGTAGATATTTCCATGTTCATACAGATAGCGGTGTAGATATTTCCGTGTTCATACCGATAGCGGTGTAGATATTTCCATGTTCATCCAGACGGCTGTGTAGACATATCCATGTTCTTACAGATGGCGGTGAAGATATTTCCATGTTCATACAGATGGGTGTGTAGATATATCCATGTTCATACAGATGACGGTGAAGATTTTTCCATGTTCATACAGATGGCGATGTAGATATTTCCATGTTCATACAGATAGCGGTGCTGATATTTCCATGTTTATACAGGTAGCAGTGTAGATATTTCCATGTTTATGCAGATAGTGGTGTAGATATTTCCATGTTTATACACATAGCGGTGTAGATATTTCCATGTTTATACAGATAGCGGTGTAGATATCTCCATCTTAATACAGATGGCGGTGTAGATATTTATATGTTCATACAGATGGCGGTGCAGATATTTCCATGTTCATACAGATGGCGGTGAAGATATTTCCATGTTCATACAGATGGCGGTGTAGATACTTCCATGTTCATACTGATAGTGGTGCTGATATTTCCATGTTTATACAGGTAGCGGTGTAGATATTTCCATGTTTATACAGATAGCGGTGTAGATATTACCATGTTTATACACATAGCGGTGTAGATATTTCCATGTTTATACAGATAGCGGTGTAGATATCTCCATCTTAATACAGATGGCGGTGTAGATATTTATATGTTTATTCAGATGGCGGTGCAGATATTTCCATGTTCATACAGATGGCGGTGTAGATATTTCCATGTTCATACAGATAGCGGTGTAGATATTTCCATGTTCATACAGATAGCGGTGTAGCTATTTCCATGTTCATACAGATAGCGGTGTAGCTATTTCCATGTTCATACAGATAGCGGTGTAGATATTTCCATGTTTATACAGATATCGGTGTAGATATTTCCATGTTCATACAGATAGCGGTGCTGATATTTCCATGTTTATACAGGTAGCGGTGTAGATATTTCCATGTTTATACCGATAGCGGTGAAGATGTATGCATGTTTACACATATAGCGGTGTAGATATTTTCATGTTCATCCAGATGGCTGTGTAGATATTTCCATGTTCATACAGATAGCGGTGTAGATATTTCCATGTTCATCCAGATGGCTGTGTAGATATATCCATGTTCATACAGATGGCAGTGAAGATATTTCCATGTTCATACAGATAGCGGTGTAGATATTTCCATGTTCATACAGATAGCGGTGTAGATATTTCCGTGTTCATACCGATAGCGGTGCTGATATTTCCATGTTTATACTGGTAGCGGTGTAGATATTTCCATGTTTATACAGATAGCGGTGTAGATATTTCCATGTTTATACAGATAGCAGTGTAGATATTTCCATGTTTATACAGATATCGGTGTAGATATCTCCTTCTTAATGCAGATGGTGGTGTAGATATTTATATGTTCATACAGATGGCGGGGCAGATATTTCCATGTTCCTACAGATGGCGGTGTAGATATTTCCATGTTCATACAGATAGCGGTGTAGTTATTTCCATGTGTAAAGAGATAGCTGTGTAGATATTCCCATGTATATTCAGATAGCTGTGTAGATATTTCCATGTTCATACAGATAGCGGTGCTGATATTTCCATGTTTATACAGGTAGCGGTGTAGATATTTCCATGTTTATACAGATAGTGGTGAAGATGTATGCATGTTTACACAAATAGCGGTGTAGATATTTTCATGTTCATCCAGATGTCTGTGTAGATATTTCCATGTTCATACAGATAGCGGTGTAGATATCTCCATCTTAATACAGATGGCGGTGTAGATATTTATATGTTTATTCAGATGGCGGTGCAGATATTTCCATGTTCATACAGATGGCGGTGTAGATATTTCCATGTTCATACAGATAGCGGTGTAGATATTTCCATTTGTAAAGAGATAGCTGTGTAGATATTCCCATGTATATGCAGATAGCTGTGTAGATATTTCCATTTTCAAGCAGATAGCGGTGTATATACTTCCCTGTTCAAACAGATAGCGGTGTAGATATTTCCATGTTCATACAGATAGTGCTGTAGATATTTCCATGTTCATACAGATAGCGGTGTAGCTATTTCCATGTTCATACAGATAGCGGTGTGGATATTTCCATGTTCATAGAGATAGCGGTGTAGATATTTCCATGTTTATACAGGTAGCGGTGTAGATATTTCCATGTTTATACAGATAGCGGTGAAGATGTATGCATGTTTACACAGATAGCGGTGTAGATATTTTCATGTTCTTCCAGATGGCGGTGAAGATATTTCCATGTTCATACAGATAGCGGTGTAGATATTTCCATGTTCATCCAGATGGCTGTGTAGATATATCCATGTTCATACAGATGGAGGTGAAGATATTTCCATTTTCATACAGATAGCGGTGCAGATATTTCCATGTTCAAAGAGATAGCGGTGTAGATATTTCCATGTTCATACAGATAGCAGTGTAGCTATTTCCATGTTCCTCCAGATAGCGGTGTAGATATTTCCATGTTCATAGAGATAGCGGTGTAGATATTTCAATGTTCATACAGATAGCGGTGTATGTATTTCCATGTTCATACAGATAGCGGTGTAGATATTTCCATGTTCATCCTGATGGCTGTGTACATATTTCCATGTTCATACAGATAGTGGTGTAGATATTTCCATGTTCATACAGATAGCGGTGTAGATATTTCCATGTTCATCCAGATGGCTGTGTACATATATCCATGTTCATACAGATGGAGGTGAAGATATTTCCATGTTCATACAGATGGCGTTGTAGATATTTCCATGTTCATACAGATAGCCGTGTAGATATTGGCATGTTCATACCGATAGCGGTACTGATCCTTCCATGTTTATACAGGTAGCGGTGTACATATTTCTGTGTTTATACAGGTAGCGGTGTAGATATTTCCATGTTCATACAGATAGCCGTGTAGATATTTCCATGTTTATACAGATAGCGGCGTAGATATCTCCTTCTTAATACCGACGGCAGTGTAGATATTTATATGTTCATACAGATGGCGGTGCAGATATTTCCATTTTCATACAGATGGTGGTGTAGATATTTCCATGTTTATAGAGATAGCGGTGTAGTTATTTCCATGAGCAAAGAGATAGCTGTGTAGATATTTCCATGTATATGCAGATAGCTGTGTAGATATTTCCATTTTCATGCAGATAGCGGTGTAGATATTTCCATGTTCAAACAGATAGCGGTGTAGATATTTCCATGTTCATACAGATAGCGGTGTGGATATTTCCATGTTTATACAGATAGCGGTGAAGATTTATGCATGTTTACACAGATAGCGGTATAGATATTTCCATGTTCATACAGATAGCTGTGTAGATATTTCCATGTTCATCCAGACGGCTGTGTAGACATATCCATGTTCATACAGATGGCGGTGAAGATATTTCCATGTTCATACAGATGGCTGTGTAGATGTATCCATGTTCATACAGATGGCGGTGAAGATTTTTCCATGTTCATACAGATGGCGGTGTAGATATTTCCATGTTCATACAGATAGCGGTGCTGATATTTCCATGTTTATACAGGTAGCAGGGTAGATATTTCCATGTTTATACAGATAGCGGTGTAGATATTTCCATGTTTATACACATAGTGGTGTAGATATTTCCATGTTCATACAGATAGCGGTGTAGATATCTCCATCTTAATACAGATGGCGGTGTAGATATTTATATGTTCATAGAGATGGCGGTGCAGATATTTCCATGTTCATACAGATGGCGGTGAATATATTTCCATGTTCATACAGATGGCGGTGTAGATACTTCCATGTTCATACTGATAGCGGTGCTGATATTTCCATGTTTATACAGGCAGCGGTGTAGATATTTCCATGTTTATACAGATAGCGGTGTAGATATTTCCATGTTTATACACATAGCGGTGTAGATATTTCCATCTTTATACAGATAGCGGTGTAGATATCTCCATCTTAATACAGATGGCGGTGTAGATATTTATATGTTCATTCAGATGGCGGTTCAGATATTTCCATGTTAATACAGATGGCGGTGTAGATATTTCCATGTTCATACAGATAGCGGTGTAGTTATTTCCAAGTGTAAAGAGATAGCTGTGTAGATATTCCCATGTATATGCAGATAGCTGTGTAGATATTTCCATTTTCAAGCAGATAGCGGTGTATATACTTCCCTGTTCAAACAGATAGCGGTGTAGATAATTCCATGTTCATACAGATAGTGGTGTAGATATTTCCATGTTTGTACAGATAGCGGTGTAGATATCTCCATCTTAATACAGATGGCGGTGTAGATATTTATATGTTCATACAGATGGCGGTGCAGATATTTCCATGTTCATACACACGGCGGTGTAGATATTTCCATGTTCATACAGATAGTGGTGCAGTTATTTCCATGTGTAAAGAGATATCTGTGTAGATATTTCCATGTATATGCAGATAGCTGTGTAGATATTTCCATTTTCATGCAGATAGCGGTGTATATATTTCCCTGTTCAAACAGTTAGCGGTGTAGATATTTCCATGTTCAGAAAGATAGGGGTGTAGATATTTCCATGTTTATACAGATAGCGGTGAAGATGTATGCATGTTTACACAGATAGCGGTGTAGTTATTTCCATGTTCATCCAGATGGCTGTGTAGATATATCCATGTTCATACAGATAGCGGTGTAGATATTTCCATCTTCATACAGATAGCGGTGCAGATATTTCCATGTTCATCCAGATGGCTGTGTAGATATATCCATGTTCATACAGATGGCGGTGAAGATATTTCCATGTTCATACAGATAGCGGTGTAGATATTTCCATGTTCATACAGAAAGCGGTGTAGATATTTCCTTGTTCATACAGATAGCGGTGTATGTATTTCCATCTTCATACAGATAGCAGTGTAGATATTTCCATTTTCAAGCAGATAGCGCTGTATATATTTCCATGTTCAAACAGATAGCGGTGTAAATATTTCCATGTTCATACAGATAGCGGTGTAGATATTTCCATGTTCATCCAGATGGCTGTGTAGATATATCCATGTTCATACAGATGGCGGTGAAGATATTTCCATGTTCATACAGATGACGTTGTAGATATTTCCATGTTCATACAGATAGCCGTGTAGATATTGCCATGTTCATACCGATAGCGGAGCTGATACTTCCATGTTTATACAGTTAGCGGTGTACATATTTCCGTGTTTATAAAGGTAACGGTGTAGATATTTCCATGTTCATACAGATAGCGGTGTAGATATTTCCATGTTTATACAGATAGCGGTGTAGATATCTCCTTCTTAATACAGATGGCGGTGTAGATATTTATATGTTCATACAGATGGCGGTGCAGATATTTCCATGTTCATACAGATGGCGGTGTAGAAACTTCCATGATCATACTGATAGCGGTTCTGATATTTCCATGTTTATACAGGTAGCGGTGCAGATATTTCCATGTTTATACAGATAGCAGTGTAGATATTTCCATGTTTATACACATAGAGGTGTAGATATTTCCATGTCTATACAGATAGCGGTGTAGATATTTCCATGTTTATGCAGATAGTGGTGTAGATATCTCCATCTTAATACAGATGGCGGTGTAGATATTTAAATGTTCATACAGATGGCGGTGCAGATATTTCCATGTTCATACAGATGGCGGTGTACATATTTCCATGTTCGTACAGATAGCGGTGTAGTTATTTCCATGTGTAAAGAGATAGCTGTGTAGATATTTCCATGTATAAGCAGATAGCTGTGTAGATATTTCCGTTTTCATGCAGATAGCGGTGTATATATTTCCCTGTTCAAAAAGTTAGTGGTGTAGATATTTCCATGTTCATAAAGATAGCGGTGTAGATATTTCCATGTTCATCCAGATGGCTGTGTAGATATATCCATGTTCATACAGATAGAGGTGTAGATATTTCCATGTTCATACAGATAGCTGTGCAGATATTTCCATGTTCATCCAGATGGCTGTGTAGATATATCCATGTTCATACTGATGGCGGTGAAGATATTTCAATGTTCATACAGATAGCGGTGCAGATATTTCCATGTTCATACAAATAGCGGTGTAGATATTTCCATGTCCATACAGATAGGGGTGTATGTATTTCCATGTTCATACAGATAGTGGTGTAGATATTTCCATTTTCATGCAGATAGAGGTGTATATATTTCCCTGTTCAAAGAGTTAGCGGTGTAGATATTTCCATGTTCATAAAGATAGCGGTGTAGATATTTCCATGTTTTTACAGATAGCAGTGAAGATGTATGCATGTTTTCACAGATATCGGTGTAGATATTTCCATGTTCATCCACATGGCTGTGTAGATATATCCATGTTCATACAGATGGCGGTGAAGATATTTCCATGTTCATACAGATAGCGGTGTAGATATTTCCATGTTCATACAGATAGCGGTGTAGATATTTCCATGTTCATGCAGATAGCGGTGTATGTATTTCCATGTTCATACAGATAGCGGTGTAGATATTTCCATGTTCATCCTGATGGCTGTGTAGAAATTTCCATGTTCATACAGATAGCGGTGTAAATATTTCCATGTTCATACAGATAGCGGTGTAGATATTTCCATGTTCATCCAGATGGCTGTGTAGATATATCCATGTTCATACAGATGGCGGTGAAGATATTTCCATGTTCATACAGATGGCGTTGTAGATATTTCCATGTTCATACAGATAGCCTTGCAGATATTGCCATGTTCATACCGATAGCGGTGCTGCTACTTCCATGTTTATACAGGTAGCGGTGTACATATTTCCGTGTTTATACAGGTAACGGTGTAGATATTTCCATGTTCATACAGATAGCGGTGTAGATATTTCCATGTTTATACAGATAGCGGTGTAGATATCTCCTTCTTAATAAAGATGGCGGTGTACATATTTATATGTTCATACAGATGGCGGACAGATAGCGGTGCTGATATTTCCATGTTTATACAGGTAGCAGTGTAGATATTTCCATGTTTATGCAGATAGCGGTGTAGATATTTCCATGTATATGCAGATAGCTGTGTAGATATTTCCATTTTCATGCAGATAGCGGTGTAGATATTTCCATGTTCATACAGATAGCGGTGTGGATATTTCCATGTTTATACAGATAGCGGTGAAGATTTATGCATGTTTATACAGATAGAGGTGTAGATATTTCCATGTTCATACAGATAGCTGTGTAGATATTTCTATGTTCATCCAGACGGCTGTGTAGACATATCCATGTTCATACAGATGGCGGTGAAGATATTTCCATGTTCATACAGATGGCTGTGTAGATATATCCATGTTCATACAGATGACGGTGAAGATTTTTCCATGTTCATACAGATGGCGGTGTAGATATTTCCATGTTCATACAGATAGCGGTGCTGATATTTCCATGTTTATACAGGTAGCAGTGTAGAAATTTCCATGTTTATACAGATAGCGGTGTAGATATTTCCATGTTTATACACATAGTGGTGTAGATATTTCCATGTTCATACAGATAGCGGTGTAGATATCTCCATCTTAATACAGATGGCGGTGTAGATATTTATATGTTCATACAGATGGCGATGCAGATATTTCCATGTTCATACAGATGGCGGTGAATATATTTCCATGTTCATACAGATGGCGGTGTAGATACTTCCATGTTCATACTGATAGCGGTGCTGATATTTCCATGTTTATACAGGTAGCGGTGTAGATATTTCCATGTTTATACAGATAGCGGTGTAGATATTTCCATGTTTATACACATAGCGGTGTAGATATTTCCATCTTTATACAGATAGCTGTGTAGATATCTCCATCTTAATACAGATGGCGGTGTAGATATTTATATGTTCATTCAGATGGCGGTGCAGATATTTCCATGTTCATACAGATGGCGGTGTAGATATTTCCATGTTCATACAGATAGCGGTGTAGTTATTTCCAAGGGTAAAGAGATAGCTGTGTAGATATTCCCATGTATATGCAGATAGCTGTGTAGATATTTCCATTTTCAAGCAGATAGCGGTGTATATACTTCCCTGTTCAAACAGATAGCGGTGTAGATATTTCCATGTTCATACAGATAGTGGTGTAGATATTTCCATGTTTGTACAGATAGCGGTGTAGATATCTCCTTCTTAATACAGATGGCAGTGTAGATATTTATATGTTCATACAGATGGCGGGGCAGATATTTCCATGTTCATACACACGGCGGTGTAGATATTTCCATGTTCATACAGATAGTGGTGCAGTTATTTCCATGTGTAAAGAGATAGCTGTGTAGATATTTCCATGTATATGCAGATAGCTGTGTAGATATTTCCATTTTCATGCAGATAGCGGTGTATATATTTCCCTGTTCAAACAGTTAGCGGTGTAGATATTTCCATGTTCAGAAAGATAACGGTGTAGATATTTCCATGTTTATACAGATAGCGGTGAAGATGTATGCATGTTTACACAGATAGCGGTGTAGTTATTTCCATGTTCATCCAGATGGCTGTGTAGATATATCCATGTTCATACAGATAGCGGTGTAGATATTTCCATCTTCATACAGATAGCGGTGCAGATATTTCCATGTTCATCCAGATGGCTGTGTAGATATATCCATGTTCATACAGATGGTGGTGAAGATATTTCCATGTTCATACAGATAGCGGTGTAGATATTTCCATGTTCATACAGAAAGCTGTGTAGATATTTCCTTGTTCATACAGATAGCGGTGTATGTATTTCCATCTTCATACAGATAGCAGTGTAGATATTTCCATTTTCAAGCAGATACCGCTGTATGTATTTCCATGTTCAAACAGATAGCGGTGTAAATATTTCCATGTTCATACAGATAGCGGTGTAGATATTTCCATGTTCATCCAGATGGCTGTGTAGATATATCCATGTTCATACAGATGGCGGTGAAGATATTTCCATGTTCATACAGATGGCGTTGTAGATATTTCCATGTTCATACAGATAGCCGTGTAGATATTGCCATGTTCATACCGATAGGGGAGCTGATACTTCCATGTTTATACAGGTAGCGGTGTAGATATTTCCGTGTTTATACAGGTATCGGTGTAGATATTTCCATGTTCATACAGATAGCGGTGTAGATATTTCCATGTTCATACAGATAGCGGTGCTGATATTTCCATGTTTATACAGGTAGCAGTGTAGAAATTTCCATGTTTATACAGATAGCGGTGTAGATATTTCCATGTTTATACACATAGTGGTGTAGATATTTCCATGTTTATACAGATAGCGGTGAAGATGTATGCATGTTTTCACAGATATCGGTGTAGATATTTCCATGTTCATCCACATGGCTGTGTAGATATATCCATGCTCATACAGATGGCGGTGAAGATATTTCCATGTTCATACAGATAGCGGTGTAGATATTTCCATGTTCATACAGATAGCGTTGTAGATATTTCCATGTTCATACAGATAGCGGTGTATGTATTTCCATGTTCATACAGATAGCGGTGTAGATATTTCCATGTTCATCCTGATGGCTGTGTAGATATTTTCATGTTCATACAGATAGCGGTGTAAATATTTCCATGTTCATACAGATAGCGGTGTAGATATTTCCATGTTCATCCAGATGGCTGTGTAGATATATCCATGTTCATACAGATGGCGGTGAAGATATTTCCATGTTCGTACAGATGGCGTTGTAGATATTTCCATGTTCATACAGATAGCCTTGCAGATATTGCCATGTTCATACCGATAGCGGTGCTGATACTTCCATGTTTATACAGGTAGCGGTGTACATATTTCCGTGTTTATACAGGTAACGGTGTAGATATTTCCATGTTCATACAGATAGCGGTGTAGATATTTCCATGTTTATACAGATAGCGGTGTAGATATCTACATCTTAATACAGATGGCGGTGTAGATATTTATATGTTCATACAGATGGCGGTGCAGATATTTCCATGCTCATACAGATGGCGGTGAAGATATTTCCATGTTCATACAGATGGCGGTGTAGATACTTCCATGTTCATACTGATAGTGGTGCTGATATTTCCATGTTTATACAGGTAGCGGTGTAGATATTTCCATGTTTATACAGATAGCGGTGTAGATATTACCATGTTTATACACATAGCGGTGTAGATATTTCCATGTTTATACAGATAGCGGTGTAGATATCTCCATCTTAATACAGATGGCGGTGTAGATATTTATATGTTTATTCAGATGGCGGTGCAGATATTTCCATGTTCATACAGATGGCGGTGTAGATATTTCCATGTTCATACAGATAGCGGTGTAGATATTTCCATTTATATGCAGATAGCTGTGTAGATATCTCCATCTTAATACAGATGGCGGTGTAGATATTTATATCTTCATACAGATGGCGGAGAGATAGCGGTGCTGATATTTCCATGTTTATACTGATAGCTGTGCTGATATTTCCATGTTTATACAGGTAGCGGTGTAGATATTTCCATGTTTATACAGATAGTGGTGTAGATATTTCCATGTTTATACAGATAGCGGTGTAGATATTTCCAAGTTTATACAGATAGATGTGTAGATATCTCCATCTTAATACAGATGGCTGTGTAGATATTTATATGTTCATACAGATGGCGGTGCAGATATTTCCATGTTCATATAGATGGCGGTGTAGATATTTCCATGTTTATAGAGATAGTGGTGTAGTTATTTCCATGTGTAAAGAGATAGCTGTGTAGATATTCCCATGTATATGCAGATAGCTGTGTAGATATTTCCATTTTCAAGCAGATAGCGGTGTATATACTTCCCTGTTCAAACAGATAGCGGTGTAGATATTTCCATGTTCATACAGATAGTGCTGTAGATATTTCCATGTTCATACAGATAGCGGTGTACCTATTTCCATGTTCATACAGATAGCGGTGTGGATATTTCCATGTTCATAGAGATAGCGGTGTAGATATTTCCATGTTTATACAGGTAGCGGTGTAGATATTTCCATGTTTATACAGATAGCGGTGAAGATGTATGCATGATTACACAGATAGCGGTGTAGATATTTTCATGTTCATCCAGATGGCTTTGTAGATATTTCCATTTTCATACAGATAGCGGTGTAGATATTTCCATGTTCATCCAGATGGCTGTGTAGATATATCCATGTTCATACAGATGGCGGTGAAGATATTTCCATGTTCATACAGATAGCGGTGCAGATATTTCCATGTTCAAAGAGATAGCGGTGTAGATATTTCCATGTTCATACAGATAGCAGTGTAGCTATTTCCATGTTCCTACAGATAGCGGTGTAGATATTTCCATGTTCATCCAGATGGCTGTGTAGATATATCTATGTTCATACATATGGCGGTGAAGATATCTCCATATTCATACAGATAGCGGTGTAGATATATCCATGTTCATACAGATAGTGGTGTAGATATTTCCATGTTCATACAGATAGCGGTGCAGATATTTCCATGTTTATGCAGATAGCGGTGTATATATTTCCGTGTTCAAACAGTTAGCGGTTTAGATATTTCCATGCTCATAAAGATAGCGGTGTAGATATTTCCATGTTTATACAGATAGCGGTGAAGATGTATGCATGTTTACACAGATAGCGGTGTAGATATTTCCATGTTCATCCACATGGCTGTGTAGATATATCCATGTTCATACAGATGGCGGTGAAGATATTTCCATGTTCATACAGATAGCGGTGTAGATATTTCCATGTTCATACAGATAGCGGTGTAGATATTTCCATGTTCATACAGATAGCGGTGTATGTATTTCCATGTTCATACATATAGCGGTGTAGATATTTCCATGTTCATACAGATAGCGGTGTAGATATTTCCATGTTCATACAGATAGGGGTGTATGTATTTCCAGGTTCATACAGATAGTGGTGTAGATATTTCCATTTTCATGCAGATACCGGTGTATATATTTCCGTGTTCAAACAGTTAGCGGTGTAGATATTTCCATGTTCATAAAGATAGCGGTGTAGATATTTCCATGTTTATACAGATAGCGGTGAAGATGTATGCATGTTTTCACAGATATCGGTGTAGATATTTCCATGTTCATCCACATGGCTGTGTAGATATATACATCTTCATACAGATGGCGGTGAAGATATTTCCATGTTCATACAGATAGCGGTGTAGATATTTCCATGTTCATACAGATAGCGGTGTAGATATTTCCATGTTCATACAGATTGCGGTGTATGTATTTCCATGTTCATACAGATAGCGGTGTAGATATTTCCATGTTCATCCTGATGGCTGTGTAGTTATTTCCATGTTCATACAGATAGCGGTGCAGATATTTCCATGTTCATCCTGATGGCTGTGTAGATATTTCCATGTTCATACAGATAGCGGTGTAAATATTTCCATGTTCATACAGATAGCGGTGTAGATATTTCCATGTTCATCCAGATGGCTGTGTAGATATATCCATGTTCATACAGATGGCGGTGAAGATATTTCCATGTTCATACAGATAGCGGTGTAGATATTTCCATGTTCATACAGAAAGCGGTGTAGATATTTCCATGTTCAAACAGATAGCGGTGTAAATATTTCCATGTTCATACAGATAGCGGTGTAGATATTTCCATGTTCTTCCAGATGGCTGTGTAGATATATCCATGTTCACACAGATGGCGGTGAAGATATTTCCATGTTCATACAGATGGCTTTGTAGATATTTCCATGTTCATACAGATAGCCGTGTAGATATTGCCATGTTCATACCGATAGCGGTGCTGATACTTCCATGTTTATACATGTAGCGGTGTACATATTTCCGTGTTTATACAGGTAACGGTGTAGATATATCCATGTTCATACAGATAGCGGTGTAGATATTTCCATGCTTATACAGACAGCGGTGTAGATATCTCCTTCTTAATACAGATGGCGGTGTAGATATTTATATGTTCATACAGATGGCGGTGCAGATATTTCCATGTTCATACAGATGGTGGTGTAGTTATTTCCATGTTTATAGAGATAGCGGTGTAGTTATTTCCATGTGCAAAGAGATAGCTGTGTAGATATTTCCATGTATATGCAGATAGCTGTGTAGATATTTCCATTTTCATGCAGATTGCGGTGTAGATATTTCCATGTTCAAACAGATAGCGGTGTAGATATTTCCATGTTCATACAGATAGCGGTGTGGATATTTCCATGTTTATACAGATAGCGGTGAAGATGTATGCATGTTTACACAGATAGAGGTGTAGATATTTCCATGTTCATACAGATAGCGGTGTAGATATTTCCATGTTCATCCAGACGGCTGTGTAGACATATCCATGTTCATACAGATGGCGGTGAAGATATTTCCATGTTCATACAGATGGCTGTGTAGATATATCCATGTTCATACAGATGACGGTGAAGATTTTTCCATGTTCACGGATGGTGGTGTAGATATTTCCATGTTCATACAGATAGCGGTGCTGATATTTCCATGTTTATACAGGTAGCAGTGTAGATATTACCATGTTTATGCAGATAGCGGTGTAGATATTTCCATGTTTATACACATAGCGGTGTAGATATTTCCATGTTTATACAGATAGCGGTGTAGATATCTCCATCTTAATACAGATGGCGGTGTAGATATTTATATGTTCATACAGATGGCAGTGCAGATATTTCCATGTTCATACAGATGGCGGTGAAGATATGTCCATGTTCATACAGATGGCGGTGTAGATACTTCCATGTTCATACTGATAGCGGTGCTGATATTTCCATGTTTATACAGGTAGCGGTGTAGATATTTCCATGTTTATACAGATAGCGGTGTAGATATTACCATGTTTATACACGTAGCGGTGTAGATATTTCCATGTTTATACAGATAGCGGTGTAGATATCTCCATCTTAATACAGATGGCGGTGTAGATATTTATATGTTTATTCAGATGGCAGTGCAGATATTTCCATGTTCATACAGATGGCGGTGTAGATATTTCCATGTTCATACAGATAGCGGTGTAGATATTTCCATTTGTAAAGAGATAGCTGTGTGGATATTCCCATGTATATGCAGATAGCTGTGTAGATATTTCCATTTTCAAGCAGATACCGGTGTATGTACTTCCCTGTTCAAACAGATAGCGGTGTAGATATTTCCATGTTATTACAGATAGTGCTGTAGATATTTCCATGTTCATACAGATAGCGGTGTAGCTATTTCCATGTTCATACAGATAGCGGTGTGGATATTTCCATGTTCATAGAGATAGCGGTGTAGATATTTCCATGTTTATACAGGTAGCGGTGTAGATATTTCCATGTTTATAGAGATAGCGGTGAAGATGTATGCATGTTTACACAGATAGCGGTGTAGATATTTTCATGTTCATCCAGATGGCTGTGTAGATATATCCATGTTCATACAGATAGCGGTGTAGATATTTCCATGTTCATCCAGATGGCTGTGTAGATATATCCATGTTCATACAGATGGCGGTGAAGATATTTCCATGTTCATACAGATAGCGGTGTGGATATTTCCATGTTCATAGAGATAGCGGTGTAGATATTTCCATGTTCATACAGATAGCGGTGTATGTATATCCATGTTCATACAGATAGCGGTGTAGATATTTCCATGTTCATCCTGATGGCTGTGTACATATTTCCATGTTCATACAGATAGCGGTGTAGTTATTTCCATGTTCATACAGATAGCGGTGTAGATATTTCCATGTTCATCCAGATGGCTGTGTACATATATCCATGTTCATACAGATGGCGGTGAACATATTTCCATGTTCATACAGATAGCGGTGTAGATATTTCCATGTTCATACAGATAGCGGTGTAGATATTTCCATGTTTATACAGATAGCGGCGTGGATATCTCCTTCTTAATACAGACGGCAGTGTAGATATTTATATGTTCATACAGATGGCGGTGCAGATATATCCATTTTCATACAGATGGCGGTGTAGATATTTCCATGTTTATAGAGATATTGGTGTAGTTATTTCCATGTGCAAAGAGATAGCTGTGTAGATATTTCCATGTATATGCAGATAGCTGTGTAGATATTTCCATTTTCATGCAGATAACGGTGTAGATATTTCCATGTTCAAACAGATAGCGGTGTAGATATTTCCATGTTCATACAGATAGCGGTGTGGATATTTCCATGTTTGTACAGATAGCAGTGAAGATGTATGCATGTTTACACAGATAGCGGTGTAGATATTTCCATGTTCATACAGATAGCTGTGTAGATATTTCCATGTTCATCCAGACGGCTGTGTACACATATCCATGTTCATACAGATGACGGTGAAGATTTTTCCATGTTCATACAGATGGCGGTGTAGATATTTCCATGTTCATACAGATAAGCGGTGCTGATATTTCCATTTTTATACAGGCAGCAGTGTAGATATTTCCATGTTTATACAGATAGCGGTGTAGATATTTCCATGTTATACACATAGCGGTGTAGATATTTCCATGTTCATACAGATAGCGGTGTAGATATCTCCATCTTAATACAGATGGCGGTGTAGATATTTATATGTTCATACAGATGGCGGTGCAGATATTTCCATGTTCATACAGATGGCGTTGAAGATATTTCCATGTTCATACAGATGGCGGTGTAGATTCTTCCATGTTCATACTGATAGCGGTGCTATTTCCATGTTTATACAGGTAGCGGTGTAGATATTTCCATGTTTATACAGATAGCGGTGTAGATATTTCCATGTTTATACGGATAGCGCTGTAGATATTTTCATGTTTATACAGATAGCGGTGTAGGTATCTCCATCTTAATACACATGGCGGTGTAGATATTTATATGTTCATACAGATGGCGGTGCAGATATTTCCATGTTCATACAGATGGCGGTGCAGATATTCCCATGTTAATACAGATGGCGGTGTAGATATTTCCATGCTCATACAGATAGCGGTGTAGTTATTTCCATGTGTAAAGAGATAGCTGTGTAGATATTTCCATGTATATGCAGATAGCTGTGTAGATATTTCCATTTTCATGCAGATAGCGGTGTATATATTTCCATGTTCAAACAGATTGCGGTGTAGATATTTCCATGTTTATACAGATATCGGTGAAGATGTATGCATGTCTACACAGATAGCAGTGTAGATATTTCCATGTTCATCCAGATGGCTGTGTAGATATATCCATGTTCATACAGATAGCGTTGTAGATATTTCCATGTTCATACAGATAGTGGTGTAGATATTTCCATGTTCATAAAGATAGCGGTGTAGCTATTTCCATGTTCATACAGATAGCGGTGTAGATATTTCCATGTTCAAGGAGATAGCGGTGTAGATATTTCCATGTTCATACAGATAGCTGTGCTGATATTTCCATATTTATACAGGTAGCGGTGTAGATATTTCCATATTTATACAGATAGTGGTGTAGATATTTCCATGTTTATAGAGATAGCATTGTAGATATTTCCATGTGTAAAGAGATAGCTGTGTAGATATTTCCATGTATATGCAGATATCTGTGTAGATATTTCCATTTTCATGCAGATAGCGGTGTAGATATTTCCATGTTCAAATAGATAGCAGTGTAGATATTTCCATGTTCATACAGATAGCGGTGTAGATATTTCCATGTTTATACAGATAGCGGTGAAGATGTATGCATGTTTACACAGATAGCGGTGTAGATATTTCCATGTTCATACAGAGAGCGGGTTAGATATTTCCATGTTTATACAGATGGCTGTGTAGATATATCCATGTTCATACAGATAGCGGTGTGGATATTTCCATGTTCATAGAGATAGCGGTGTAGATATTTCCATGTTTATACAGGTAGCGGTGTAGGTATTTCCATGTTTATAGAGATAGCGGTGAAGATGTATGCATGTTTACACAGATACCGGTGTAGATATTTTCATGTTCATCCAGATGGCTGTGTAGATATTTCCATGTTCATACAGATAGCGGTGTAGATATTTCCATGTTCATCCAGATGGCTGTGTAGATATATCCATGTTCATACAGATGGCGGTGAAGATATTTCCATGTTCATACAGATAGCGGTGTAGATATTTCCATGTTCATAGAGATAGCGGTGTAGATATTTCCATGTTCATACAGATAGCGGTGTATGTATATCCATGTTCATACAGATAGCGGTGTAGATATTTCCATGTTCATCCTGATGGCTGTGTACATATTTCCATGTTCATACAGATAGCGGTGTAGTTATTTCCATGTTCATACAGATAGCGGTGTAGATATTTCCATGTTCATCCAGATGGCTGTGTAGATATATCCATGTTCATACAGATGGCGGTGAACATATTTCCATGTTCATACAGATGGCGTTGTAGATATTTCCATGTTCATACAGATAGCCGTGTAGATATTTGCATGTTCATACCGATAGCGGTGCTGATACTTCCATGTTTATACAGGTAGCGGTGTACATATTTCTGTGTTTTTACAGATAGCGGTGTAGATATTTCCATGTTCATACAGATAGTGGTGTAGATATTTCCATGTTTATACAGATAGCGGCGTGGATATCTCCTTCTTAATATAGACGGCAGTGTAGATATTTATATGTTCATACAGATGGCGGTGCAGATATTTCCATTTTCATACAGATGGCGGTGTAGATATTTCCATGTTTATAGAGATATTGGTGTAGTTATTTCCATGTGCAAAGAGATAGCTGTGTAGATATTTCCATGTATATGCAGATAGCTGTGTAGATATTTCCATTTTCATGCAGATAACGGTGTAGATATTTCCATGTTCAAACAGATAGCGGTGTAGATATTTCCATGTTCATACAGATAGCGGTGTGGATATTTCCATGTTTGTACAGATAGCGGTGAAGATGTATGCATGTTTACACAGATAGCGGTGTAGATATTTCCATGTTCATACAGATAGCTGTGTAGATATTTCCATGTTCATCCAGACGGCTGTGTACACATATCCATGTTCATACAGATGGCGGTGAAGATATTTCCATGTTCATACAGATGGCTGTGTAGATATATCCATGTTCATACAGATGACGGTGAAGATTTTTCCATGTTCATACAGATGGCGGTGTAGATATTTCCATGTTCATACAGATAAGCGGTGCTGATATTTCCATATTTATACAGGTAGCAGTGTAGATATTTCCATGTTTATACAGATAGCGGTGTTGATATTTCCATGTTATACACATAGCGGTGTAGATATTTCCATGTTCATACAGATAGCGGTGTAGATATCTCCATCTTAATACAGATGGCGGTGTAGATATTTATATGTTCATACAGATGGCGGTGCAGATATTTCCATGTTCATACAGATGGCGTTGAAGATATTTCCATGTTCATACAGATGGCGGTGTAGATTCTTCCATGTTCATACTGATAGCGGTGCTGATATTTCCATGTTTATACAGGTAGCGGTGTAGATATTTCCATGTTTATACAGATAGCGGTGTAGATATTTCCATGTTTATACGGATAGCGCTGTAGATATTTTCATGTTTATACAGATAGCGGTGTAGGTATCTCCATCTTAATACACATGGCGGTGTATATATTTATATGTTCATACAGATGGCGGTGCAGATATTTCCATGTTCATACAGATGGCGGTGCAGATATTCCCATGTTAATACAGATGGCGGTGTAGATATTTCCATGCTCATACAGATAGCGGTGTAGTTATTTCCATGTGTAAAGAGATAGCTGTGTAGATATTTCCATGTATATGCAGATAGCTGTGTAGATATTTCCATTTTCATGCAGATAGCGGTGTATATATTTCCATGTTCAAACAGATAGCGGTGTAGATATTTCCATGTTTATACAGATATCGGTGAAGATGTATGCATGTCTACACAGATAGCAGTGTAGATATTTCCATGTTCATCCAGATGGCTGTGTAGATATATCCATGTTCATACAGATAGCGTTGTAGATATTTCCATGTTCATACAGATAGTGGTGTAGATATTTCCATGTTCATAAAGATAGCGGTGTAGCTATTTCCATGTTCATACAGATAGCGGTGTAGATATTTCCATGTTCAAGGAGATAGCGGTGTAGATATTTCCATGTTCATACAGATAGCTGTGCTGATATTTCCATATTTATACAGGTAGCGGTGTAGATATTTCCATATTTATACAGATAGTGGTGTAGATATTTCCATGTTTATAGAGATAGCGGTGTAGATATTTCCATGTGTAAAGAGATAGCTGTGTAGATATTTCCATGTATATGCAGATATCTGTGTAGATATTTCCATTTTCATGCAGATAGCGGTGTAGATATTTCCATGTTCAAATAGATAGCAGTGTAGATATTTCCATGTTCATACAGATAGCGGTGTAGATATTTCCATGTTCATACAGATAGCGGTGTAGATATTTCCATGTTTATACAGATAGCGGTGAAGATGTATGCATGTTTACACAGATAGCGGTGTAGGTATTTCCATGTTCATACAGATGGCGGTGTAGATATTTCCATGTTCATACAGATGGCGGTGCTGATATTTCCATGTTTATACAGGTAGTGGTGTAGATATTTCCATGTTTATACAGATAGCGGTGTAGATATTTCCATGTTTATACAGATAGCGGTGTAGATAATTCCATGTTTATACAGATAGCGGTGTAGATATCTCCATCTTAATACAGATGGCGGTGTAGAAATTTATATGTTCATACAGATGGCGGTGCAGATATTTCCATGTTCATTCAGATAGCGGTGTAGTTATTTCCATGTGTAAAGAGATAGCTGTGTAGATATTTAAATGTATATGCAGATAGCAGTGTAGATATTTCCATTTTCATGCAGATAGCGGTGTAGATATTTCCATGTTCAAACAGATAGCGGTGTAGATATTTCCATGTTCATACAGATAGCGGTGAAGATATTTCCATGTTCATACAGATAGTGGTGTAGATATTTCCATGTTCATACAGATAGCGGTGTAGATATTTCCATGTTCATACAGATAGCGGTGTAGATATTTCCATGTTCATCCAGATGGCTGTGTAGATATATCCATGTTCATACAGATGGCGGTGAACATATTTCCATGTTCATACAGATGGCGTTGTAGATATTTCCATGTTCTTACAGATAGCCGTGTAGATATTTGCATGTTCATACCGATAGCGGTGCTGATACTTCCATGTTTATACAGGTAGCGGTGTACATATTTCTGTGTTTTTACAGATAGCGGTGTAGATATTTCCATGTTCATACAGATAGCGGTGTAGATATTTCCATGTTTATACAGATAGCGGCGTGGATATCTCCTTCTTAATACAGACGGCAGTGTAGATATTTATACGTTCATACAGATGGCAGTGCAGATATTTCCATTTTCATACAGATGGCGGTGTAGATATTTCCATGTTTATAGAATTATTGGTGTAGTTATTTCCATGTGCAAAGAGATAGCTGTGTAGATATTTCCATGTATATGCAGATAGCTGTGTAGATATTTCCATTTTCATGCAGATAACGGTGTAGATATTTCCATGTTCAAACAGATAGCGGTGTAGATATTTCCATGTTCATACAGATAGCGGTGTGGATATTTCCATGTTTGTACAGATAGCGGTGAAGATGTATGCATGTTTACACAGATAGCGGTGTAGATATTTCCATGTTCATACAGATAGCTGTGTAGATATTTCCATGTTCATCCAGACTGCTGTGTACACATATCCATGTTCATACAGATGGCGGTGAAGATATTTCCATGTTCATACAGATGGCTGTGTAGATATATCCATGTTCATACAGATGACGGTGAAGATTTTTCCATGTTCATACAGATGGCGGTGTAGATATTTCCATGTTCATACAGATAAGCTGTGCTGATATTTCCATGTTTATACAGGTAGCAGTGTAGATATTTCCATGTTTATACAGATAGCGGTGTTGATATTTCCATGTTATGCACATAGCGGTGTAGATATTTCCATGTTCATACAGATAGCGGTGTAGATATCTCCATCTTAATACAGATGGCGGTGTAGATATTTATATGTTCATACAGATGGCGGTGCAGATATTTCCATGTTCATACAGATGGCATTGAAGATATTTCCATGTTCATACAGATGGCGGTGTAGATTCTTCCATGTTCATACTGATAGCGGTGCTGATATTTCCATGTTTATACAGGTAGCGGTGTAGATATTTCCATGTTTATTCAGATAGCGGTGTAGATATTTCCATGTTTATACGGATAGCGCTGTAGATATTTTCATGTTTATACAGATAGCGGTGTAGGTATCTCCATCTTAATACACATGGCGGTGTAGATATTTATATGTTCATACAGATGGCGGTGCAGATATTTCCATGTTCATACAGATGGCGGTGCAGATATTCCCATGTTAATACAGATGGCGGTGTAGATATTTCCATGCTCATACAGATAGCGGTGTAGTTATTTCCATGTGTAAAGAGATAGCTGTGTAGATATTTCCATGTATATGCAGATAGCTGTGTAGATATTTCCATTTTCATGCAGATAGAGGTGTATATATTTCCATGTTCAAACAGATAGCGGTGTAGATATTTCCATGTTTATACAGATATCGGTGAAGATGTATGCATGTCTACACAGATAGCAGTGTAGATATTTCCATGTTCATCCAGATGGCTGTGTAGATATATCCATGTTCATACAGATAGCGTTGTAGATATTTCCATGTTCATACAGATAGTGGTGTAGATATTTCCATGTTCATAAAGATAGCGGTGTAGCTATTTCCATGTTCATACAGATAGCGGTGTAGATATTTCCATGTTCAAGGAGATAGCGGTGTAGATATTTCCATGTTCATACAGATAGCTGTGCTGATATTTCCATATTTATACATGTAGCGGTGTAGATATTTCCATATTTATACAGATAGTGGTGTAGATATTTCCATGTTTATAGAGATAGCGGTGTAGATATTTCCATGTGTAAAGAGATAGCTGTGTAGATATTTCCATGTATATGCAGATATCTGTGTAGATATTTCCATTTTCATGCAGATAGCGGTGTAGATATTTCCATGTTCAAATAGATAGCAGTGTAGATATTTCCATGTTCATACAGATAGCGGTGTAGATATTTCCATGTTTATACAGATAGCGGTGAAGATGTATGCATGTTTACACAGATAGCGGTGTAGGTATTTCCATGTTCATACAGATGGCGGTGTAGATATTTCCATGTTCATACAGATGGCGGTGCTGATATTTCCATGTTTATACAGGTAGTGGTGTAGATATTTCCATGTTTATACAGATAGCGGTGTAGATATTTCCATGTTTATACAGATAGCGGTGTAGATAATTCCATGTTTATACAGATAGCGGAGTAGATATCTCCATCTTAATACAGATGGCGGTGTAGATATTTATATGTTCATACAGATGGCGGTGCAGATATTTCCATGTTCATTCAGATAGCGGTGTAGTTATTTCCATGTGTAAAGAGATAGCTGTGTAGATATTTAAATGTATATGCAGATAGCAGTGTAGATATTTCCATTTTCATGCAGATAGCGGTGTAGATATTTCCATGTTCAAACAGATAGCGGTGTAGATATTTCCATGTTCATACAGATAGCGGTGTAGATATTTCCATGTTCATACAGATAGCGGTGTAGATATTTCCATGTTTATACAGATAGCGGTGAAGATCTCTGCATGTTTACAGAGATAGCGGTGTAGATATTTCCATGTTCATCCAGATGGCTGTGTAGATATATCCATGTTCATACAGATAGCGGTGTAGCTATTTCCATGTTCATACAGATAGCGGTGTAGATATTTCCATGTTCATACAGATAGCGGTGTAGATATTTCCATGTTCATACAGATAGCGGTGCTGATATTTCCTTGTTTATACAGGAAGCGGTGTAGATATTTCCATGTTTATACAGATAGCGGTTTAGATATTTCCTTCTTAATACAGATGGCGGCGTAGATATTTATATGTTCATACAGATGGCGGTGTAGATATTTCCATGTTTATACAGATAGCAGTGTAGATATCTCCATCTTAATACAGATGGCGGTGTAGATATTTATATGTTCATACAGATGGCGGTGTAGATATTTCCATGTTCATACAGATGGCGGTGTAGATATTTCCATGTTTATAGAGATAGCGGACTAGCTATTTCCATGTTTATACAGATAGCAGTGGAGATATCTCTATCTAAATACAGATGGCGGAGTAGATATTTATATTTTCAGACATATGGCGGTGTAGATATTTATATGTTCGTACAGATGGCGGTGTAGATATTTCCATGTTTATACAGATAGCAGTGTAGGTATCTCCATCTAAATACAGATGGCAGTGTAGATACTTATATGTTCATACAGATGGCGGTGCAGATATTTCCATGTTCATACAGATAGCGGTTTAGTTATTTCCATGTGTAAAGAGATAGCTGTGTAGATATTTAAATGTATATGCAGATAGCAGTGTAGATATTTCCATTTTCATGCAGATAGCGGTGTAGATATTTCCATGTTCAAACAGATAGCGGTGTAGATATTTCCATGTTTATACAGATAGCGGTTTAGATAATTCCATGTTTATACAGATAGCGGTGTAGATATCTCCATCTTAATACAGATGGCGGTGTAGATATTTATATGTTCATACAGATGGCGGTGCAGATATTTCCATGTTCATACAGATAGCGGTGTAGTTATTTCCATGTGTAAAGAGATAGCTGTGTAGATATTTAAATGTATATGCAGATAGCAGTGTAGATATTTCCATTTTCATGCAGATAGCGGTGTAGATATTTCCATGTTCAAACAGATAGCGGTGTAGATATTTCCATGTTCATACAGATAGCGGTGTAGATATTTCCATCTTCATACAGATAGCGGTGTAGATATTTCCATGTTTATACAGATAGCGGTGAAGATCTATGCATGTTTACAGAGACAGCGGTGTAGATATTTCCATGTTCATCCAGATGGCTGTGTAGATATATCCATGTTCATACAGATAGCGGTGTAGCTATTTCCATGTTCATACAGATAGCGGTGTAGATATTTCCATGTTCATACAGATAGCGGTGTAGATATTTCCATGTTCATACAGATAGCGGTGCTGATATTTCCTTGTTTATACAGGCAGCGGTGTAGATATTTCCATGTTTATACAGATAGCGGTTTAGATATTTCCTTCTTAATACAGATGGCGGCGTAGATATTTATATGTTCATACAGATCGCGGTGTAGATATTTCCATGTTTATACAGATAGCAGTGTAGATATCTCCATCTTATTACAGATGGCGGTGTAGATATTTATATGTTCATACAGATGGCGGTGCAGATATTTCCATGTTCATACAGATGGCGGTGTAGATATTTCCATGTTTATAGAGATAGCGGAGTAGATATTTCCATGTTTATACAGATAGCAGTGGAGATATCTCTAAGTACAGATGGCGGTGTAGATATTTATATTTTCATACAGATGGCGGTGTAGATATTTATATGTTCGTACAGATGGCGGTGTAGATATTTCCATGTTTATACAGATAGCAGTGTAGGTATCTCCATCTTAATACAGATGGCGGTGTAGATATTTATATGTTCATACAGATGGCGGTGCAGATATTTCCATGTTCATACAGATGGCGGTTTAGACATTTCCATGTTCATACAGATAGCGGTTTAGTTATTTCCATGTGTAAAGAGATAGCTGTGTAGATATTTAAATGTATATGCAGATAGCAGTGTAGATATTTCCATTTTCATGCAGATTGCGGTGTAGATATTTCCGTGTTCAAACAGATAGCGATGTAGATATTTCCATGTTCATACAGATACCGGTGTAGATATTTCCATGTTCATAGAGATAGCGGTGTAGATATTTCCATGTTCATACAGATAGCGGTGCTGATATTTCCATGTTTGTACAGGTAGCGGTGTAGATATTTCCATGTTTATACAGATTGCGGTGTAGATATTTCCATGTTTATACAGATAGCGGTGTAGATATTTCCAAGTTTATACAGATAGAGGTGTAGATATCTCCATCTTAATATAGATGGCGGTGTAGATATTTAAATGTTCATACAGATGGCGGTGCAGATATTTCCATGTTCATACAGATGGCGGTGTAGCTATTTCCATGTTTATAGAGATAGCGCTGTACTTATTTCCATGTGTAAAGAGATAGCTTTGTAGATATTTCCATGTATATGCAGATAGCTGTGTAGATATTTCCATTTTCATGCAGATAGCCGTGTAGATATTTCCATGTTCAAACAGATAGCGGTGTAGTTATTTCCTTGTTCATACAGATAGCAGTGTAGATATTTCCATGTTTTTACAGATAGCGGTGAAGATGTATGAATGTTTACACAGATAGCGGTGTAGATATTTCCATCTTCATACAGATAGCGGTGTAGATATTTCCATGTTCTTCCAGATGGCTGTGTAGATATATCCATGTTCATACAGATGGCGGTGAAGATATTTCCATGTTCATATAGATAGCGGTGTAGTTATTTCCATGTGTAAAGAGATAGCTGTGTAGATATTTCCATGTATATGCAGATAGCTGTGTATATATTTCCATTTTCATGCAGATAGCGGTTTAGATACTTCCATGTTTAAACAGATAGCGGTGTAGATATTTCCGTGTTCATACAGATAGCGGTGTAGATATTTCCATGTTCAAACAGATAGCGGTGTAGATATTTCCATGTTCATACAGATAGCGGTGTAGATATTTCCATGTTCATACAGATAGCGGTGTAGATACTTCCATGTTCATACAGATAGAGGGGCTGATATTTCCATGTTCATACAGATAGCGGTGCTGATGTTTCCATGTTTATACAGATAGCGGTGTAGATATTTCCATGTTTATACAGATAGCGGTGTAAATATTTCCATGTTTATACAGATAGCGTTGTAGATATCTCCTTCTTAATGCAGATGGCGGTGTAGATATTTATATGTTCATACAGATGGCGGTGCCGATATTTCCATGTTCCTACAGATGGCGGTGTAGATATTTCCATGTTTATAGAGATAGCGGTGTAGTTATTTCCATGTGTAAAGAGATAGCTGCGTAGATATTTCCATGTATATGCAGATAGCTGTGTAGATATTTCCATTTTCATGCAGATAGCGTTGTAGATATTTCCATGTTCAGATAGCGGTGTAGATATTTCCATGTTCATACACATAGCGGTGCTGATATTTCCATGTTTATACAGGTAGCGGTGTAGATATTTCCATGTTTATACAGATTGCGGTGTAGATATTTCCATGTTTGTACAGATAGCGGTGTAGATATTTCCAAGTTTATACAGATAGCGGTGTAGTTATCTCCATCCTAATATAGATGGCGGTGTAGATATTTATATGTTCATACAGATGGCGGTGCAGATATTTCCATGTTCATACAGATGGCGGTGTAGATATTTGTATGTTTATAGAGATAGCGCTGTAGTTATTTCCATGTGTAAAGAGATAGCTTTGTAGATATTTCCATGTATATGCAGATCGCTGTGTAGATATTTCCATGTATATGCAGATAGCTGTGTATATATTTCCATTTTAATGCAGATAGCGGTTTAGATATTTCCATGTTTAAACAGATAGCGGTGTAGATATTTCCGTGTTCATACAGATAGCGGTGTGGATATTTCCATGTTCAAAGAGATAGCGGTGTAGATATTTCCATGTTCATACAGATAGCAGTGTAGGCATTTCCATGTTCATACAGATAGCGGTGTAGATACTTCCATGTTCATACAGATAGAGGGGCTGATATTTCCATGTTCATACAGATAGTGGTGCTGATATTTCCATGTTTATACAGATAGCGGTGTAGATATTTCCATGTTTATACAGATAGCGGTGTAAATATTTCCATGTTTATACAGATAGCGTTGTAGATATCTCCTTCTTAATGCAGATGGCGGTGTAGATATTTATATGTTCATACAGATGGCGGTGCCGATATTTCCATGTTCCTACAGATGGCAGTGTAGATATTTCCATGTTTATAGAGATAGCGGTGTAGTTATTTCCATGTGTAAAGAGATAGCTGCGTAGATATTTCCATGTATATGCAGATAGCTGTGTAGATATTTCCATTTTCATGCAGATAGCGTTGTAGATATTTCCATGTTCAGATAGCGGTGTAGATATTTCCATGTTCATACAGATAGCGGTGCTGATATTTCCATGTTTATACAGGTAGCGGTGTAGATATTTCCATGTTTATAAAGATTGCGGTGTAGATATTTCCATGTTTGTACAGATAGCGGTGTAGATATTTCCAAGTTTATACAGATAGCGGTGTAGTTATCTCCATCCTAATATAGAAGGCGGTGTAGATATTTATATGTTCATACAGATGGCGGTGCAGATATTTCCATGTTCATACAGATGGCGGTGTAGATATTTGTATGTTTATAGAGATAGCGCTGTAGTTATTTCCATGTGTAAAGAGATAGCTTTGTAGATATTTCCATGTATATGCAGATCGCTGTGTAGATATTTCCACTTTCATGCAGATAGCGGTGTAGATATTTCCATGTTCAAACAGATAGCGGTGTAGATATTTCCATGTTCATACAGATAGCAGTGTAGATATTTCCATGTTTATATAGATAGCGGTGAAGATGTATGCATGTTTACACAGATAGCGTTGTAGATATTTCCATCTTCATACAGATAGCGGTGTAGATATTTCCATGTTCATCCACATGGCTGTGTAGATATATCCATGTTCATACAGATGGCGGTGAAGATATTTCCATGTTCATACAGATAGCGGTGTAGTTATTTCCACATGTAAAGAGATAGCTGTGTAGATATTTCCATGTATATGCTGATAGCTGTGTAGATATTTCCATTTTCATGCAGATAGCAGTTTAGATATTTCCATGTTCAAACAGATAGCGGTGTAGATATTTCCATGTTCATACAGATAGCAGTGTAGATATTTCCATGGTTATACAGATAGCGGTGAAGGTGTATGCATGTTTACACAGATAGCGGTGTAGATATTTCCATGTTCATACAGATAGCGGTGCTGATATTTCCATGTTTGTACAGGTAGCGGTGTAGTTATTTCCATGTTTATACAGATTGCGGTGTAGATATTTCCATGTTTATACAGATAGCGGTGTAGATATTTCCAAGTTTATACAGATAGTGGTGTAGATATCTCCATCTTAATATAGATGGTGGTGTAGAAATTTAAATGTTCATACAGATGGCGGTGCAGATATTTCCATGTTCATACAGATGGCGGTGTAGATATTTCCATGTTCATACAGATAGCGGTTTAGTTATTTCCATGTGTAAAGAGATAGCTGTGTAGATATTTAAATGTATATGCAGATAGCAGTGTAGATATTTCCATTTTCATGCAGATAGCGGTGTAGATATTTCCATGTTCAAACAGATAGCGGTGTAGATATTTCCATGTTCATACAGATACCGGTGTAGATATTTCCATGTTCATAGAGATAGCGGTGTAGATATTTCCATGTTCATACAGATAGCGGTGCTGATATTTCCATGTTTGTACAGGTAGCGGTGTAGATATTTCCATGTTCAAACAGATAGCGGTGTAGATATTTCCATGTTCATACAGATAGCGGTGTAGATATTTCCATGTTCATGCAGATAGCGGTGTAGATACTTCCATGTTCATACAGATAGAGGGGCTGATATTTCCATGTTCATACAGATAGCCGTGCTGATATTTCCATGTTTATACAGATAGCGGTGTAGATATTTCCATGTTTATACAGATAGCGGTGTAGATAATTCCATGTTTATACAGATAGCAGTGTAGATATCTCCATCTTAATACAGATTGCAGTGTAGATATTTATATGTTCATACAGATGGCGGTGCAGATATTTCCATGTTCATACAGATAGCGGTGCAGTTATTTCCATGTGTAAAGAGATAGCTGTGTAGATATTTAAATGTATATGCAGATAGCAGTGTAGATATTTCCATTTTCATGCAGATAGCGGTGTAGATATTTCCATGTTCAAACAGATAGCGGTGTAGATATTTCCATGTTCATACAGATATCGGTGTAGATATTTCCATGTTCATACAGATAGCGGTGTAGATATTTCCATGTTTATACAGAAAGAGGTGAAGATCTATGCATGTTTACAGAGATAGCGGTGTAGATATTTCCATGTTCATCCAGATGGCTGTGTAGATATATCCATGTTCATACAGATAGCGGTGTAGCTATTTCCATGTTCATTCAGATAGCGGTGTAGATATTTCCATGTTCATACAGATAGCGGTGTAGATATTTCCATGTTCATACAGATAGCGGTGCTGATATTTCCTTGTTTATACAGGCAGCGGTGTAGATATTTCCATGTGTATACAGATAGCGGTTTAGATATTTCCTTCTTAATACAGATGGCGGCGTAGATATTTTTATGCTCATACAGATGGCGGTGTAGATATTTCCATGTTTATACAGATAGCAGTGTAGATATCTCCATCTTAAAACAGATGGCGGTGTAGATATTTATATGTTCATACAGATGGCGGTGCAGATATTTCCATGTACATACAGATGGCGGTGTAGATATTTCCATGTTCATACAGATAGCGGTGTAGTTATTTCCATGTGTAAAGAGATAGCTGTGTAGATATTTCCATTTTCATGCAGGTAGCGGTGTATATATTTCCATCTTCAAACAGATAGCGGTGTGGATATTTCCATGTTCATACAGATACCGGTGTAGATATTTCCATGTTTATTCAGATAGCGGTGAAGATGTATGCATGTTTACACAGATAGCGGTGTAGATATTTCCATGTTCGTCCAGATGGCTGTGTAGATATATCCATGTTCATACAGATAGCGGTATAGCTATTTCCATGTTCATACAGATAGCGGTGTAGATATTTCCATGTTCATTCAGATAGCGGTTCTGATATTTCCATGTTCATACAGATGACTTTGTAGATATATCCATGTTCATACAGATGGCGGTAAAGATATTTCCATGTTCATACAGATAGCGGTGTAGATATATCCATGTTCATACAGATAGCGGTGTAGATATTTCCATGTTCATACCGATAGCGGTGCTGATATTTCCATGTTTATACAGGTAGCCGTGTAGATATTTCCATGTTTATGCAGATAGCTGTGTAGATATTTCCATGTTTATACAGATAGCGGTGTAGATATTTCCATCTTTATACTGATAGCGGTGTAGATATCTCCTTCTTAATACAGATGGCGGTGTAGATATTTATATGTTCATACAGATGGCGGTGCAGATATTTCCATGTTCATACAGATGGCGGTGTAGATATTTCCATGTTTATAGAGATAGCGGAGTAGATATTTCCATGTTTATACAGATAGCAGTGGAGATATATCTATCTAAATACAGATGGCGGTAGATATTTATATTTTCATACAGATGGCGGTGTAGATATTTATATGTTCGTACAGATGGCGGTGTTGATATTTCCATGTTTATACAGATAGCAGTGTAGGTATCTCCATCTTAATACAGATGGCGGTGTAGATATTTCCATGTTCATACAGATGGCGGTGTAGATATTTCCATGTTCATACAGATATCAGTGTAGATATTTCCATGTTCATACAGATATCGGTGTAGATATTTCCATGTTCATACAGATAGCGGTGTAGATATTTCCATTTTCATGCAGATAGCGGTGTAGGTATTTCCATGTTCAAACAGATAGCGGTGTAGATATTTCCATGTTCATACAGATATCGGTGTAGATATTTCCATGTTCATACAGATAGCGGTGTAGATATTTCCATGTTTATAGAGATAGCGATGTAGGTATCTCCATCTTAATACAGATGGCGGTGTAGATATTTATGTGTTCATACAGATGGCGGTGCAGATATTTCCATGTTCATACAGATAGCGGTGTAGTTATTTCCATGTGTAAAGAGATAGCTGTGTAGATATTTCCATGTATATGCAGATAGCTGTGTAGATATTTCTATTTTCATGCAGATAGCGGTTTAGATATTTCCATGTTCGTACAGATAGCGGTGTAGATATTTCCATGTTCATACAGATAGCCTTGTAGACATTTCCATGTTTATACAGATAGCGGTGAAGATGTATGCATGTTTACACAGATAGCGGTGTAGATATTTCCATGTTCATACAGATAGCGGTGTAGATATTTCAATGTTCATACAGATAGCGGTTTAGATATTTCCTTCTTAATACAGATGGCGGTGTAGATATTTCCATGTTCATACAGATAGCGGTGTAGATATTTCGATTTTCATGCAGATAGCGGTGTAGATATTTCGATTTTCATGCAGACAGCGGTGTAGATATTTCCATGTTCAAACAGATAGCGGTGTAGATATTTCCATGTTCATACAGATAACGGTGTAGATATTTCCATGTTCATACAGATAGCGGTGTAGATATTTCCATGTTCATACAGATGGCGGTGTAGATATTTCCATGTTCATACAGATTTCGGTGCTGATATTTCCATGTTTATACAGGTAGTGGTGTAGATATTTCCATGTTTATACAGATAGCGGTGTAGATATTTCCACGTTTATACAGATAGCGGTGTAGATAATTCCATGTTTATACAGATAGCAGTGTAGATATCTCCATCTTAATACAGATGGAGGTGTAGATATTTATATGTTCATACAGATGGCGGTGCAGATATTTCCATGTTCATACAGATAGCGGTGTAGTTATTTCCATGTGTAAAGAGATAGCTGTGTAGATATTTAAATGTATATGCAGATAGCAGTGTAGATATTTCCATTTTCATGCAGATAGCGGTGTAGATATTTCCATGTTCAAACAGATAGCAGTGTAGATATTTCCATGTTCATACAGATTGCGGTGCTGATATTTCCTTGTTTATACAGGCAGCGGTGTAGATATTTCCATGTTTATACAGATAGCGGTTTAGATATATCCTTCTTAATACAGATGGCGGCGTAGATATTTATATGCTCATACAGATGGCGGTGTAGATATTTCCATGTTTATACAGATAGCAGTGTAGATATCTCCATCTTAATACAGATGGCGGTGTAGATATTTATATGTTCATACAGATGGCGGTGCAGATATTTCCATGTACATACAGATGGCGGTGTAGATATTTCCATGTTCATACAGATAGCGGTGTAGTTATTTCCATGTGTAAAGATATAGCTGTGTAGATATTTCCATTTTCATGCAGGTAGCGTTGTATATATTTCCATCTTCAAACAGATAGCGGTGTGGATATTTCCATGTTCATACAGATAGCGGTGTAGATATTTCCATGTTTATTCAGATAGCGGTGAAGATGAATGCATGTTTACACAGATAGCGGTGTAGATATTTCCATGTTCGTCCATATGGCTGTGTAGATATATCCATGTTCATACAGATAGCGGTGTAGCTATTTCCATGTTCATACAGATAGCGGTGTAGATATTTCCATGTTCATTCAGATAGCGGTTCTGATATTTCCATGTTCATACAGATGACTTTGTAGATATATCCATGTTCATACAGATGGCGGGAAAGATATTTCCATGTTCATACAGATAGCGGTGTAGATATATCCATGTTCATACAGATAGCGGTGTAGATATTTCCATGTTCATACCGATAGCGGTGCTGATATTTCCGTGTTTATACAGGTAGCCGTGTAGATATTTCCATGTTTATGCAGATAGCTGTGTAGATATTTCCATGTTTATACAGATAGCGGCGTAGATATTTCCATCTTTATACTGATAGCGGTGTAGATATCTCCTTCTTAATACAGATGGCGGTGTAGATATTTATATGTTCATACAGATGGCGGTGCAGATATTTCCATGTTCATACAGATGGCGGTGTAGATATTTCCATGTTCATACAGGTAACGGTGTAGTTATTTCCATGTGTAAAGAGATAGAAGTGTACATATTTAAATGTTTATGCAGATAGCAGTGTAGATATTTCCATTTTCATGCAGATAGTCGTGTAGATATTTCCATGTTCAAACAGATAGCGGTGTAGATATTTCCATGTTCATACAGATAGCGGTGTAGATATTTCCAGGTTCATAAAGATAGCCGTGTAGATATTTCCATGTTTATACAGATAGCGGTGAAGATGTATGCATGTTTACACAGATAGCGGTGTAGATATTTCCATGTTCGTCCAGATGGCTGTGTAGATATATCCATGTTCATACAGATAGCGGTGTAGCTATTTCCATGTTCATACAGATAGCGGTGTAGATATTTCCATGTTCATTCAGATATCGGTTCTGATATTTCCATGTTCGTACAGATGACTTTGTAGATATATCCATGTTCATACAGATGGCGGTAAAGATATTTCCATGTTCATACAGATAGCAGTGTAGATATATCCATGTTCCTACAGATAGCGGTGTAGATATTTCCATGTTCATACCGATAGCGGTGCTGATATTTCCATGTTTATACAGGTAGCGGTGTAGATATTTCCATGTTTATGCAGATAGCTGTGTAGATATTTCCATGTTTATACAGATAGCGGTGTAGATATTTCCATCTTTATACAGATAGCGGTGTAGATATCTCCTTCTTAATACAGATGGCGGTGTAGATATTTATATGTTCATACAGATGGCGGTGCAGATATTTCCATGTTCATACAGATGGCGGTGTAGATATTTCCATGTTTATAGAGATAGCGGTGTAGTTATTTCCATGTGTAAAGAGATAGCTGTGTAGATATTTCCATGTATATGCAGATAGCTGTGTAGATATTTCCATTTTCATGCAGACAGCGGTGTAGATATTTCCATGTTCAAACAGATAGCGGTGTAGATATTTCCATGTTCATACAGATAGCGGTGTACATATTTCCATGTTCATACAGATAGCGGTGTAGATATTTCCATGTTCATACAGATAGCGGTGAAGATATTTCCATGTTCATATAGATACCGGTGCTGATATTTCAATGTTTATACAGGTAGTGGTGTAGATATTTCCATGTTTATACAGATAGCGGTGTAGATATTTCCATGTTTATACAGATAGCGGTGTAGATATTTCCATGTTTATACAGATAGCAGAGGAGTTATCTCTATCTTAATACAGATGGCGGTGTAGATATTTATATTTTCATACAGATGGCGGTGCAGATATTTCCATGTTCATACAGATGGCGGTGTAGATATTTCCATGTTCATACAGGTAACGGTGTAGTTATTTCCATGTGTAAAGAGATAGCAGTGTACATATTTAAATGTATATGCAGATAGCAGTGTAGGTATTTCCATTTTCATGCAGATAGTGGTGTAGATATTTCCATGTTCAAACAGATAGCGGTGTAGATATTTCTATGCTCATACAGATAGCGTTGTAGATATTTCCATGTTCATTCAGATAGCGGTTCTGATATTTCCATGTTTATACAGGCAGCATTGTAGATATTTCCATGTTTATACAGATAGCGGTTTAGATATTTCCTTCTTAATACAGATGGCGGCGTAGATATTTATATGTTCATACAGATGGCGGTGTAGATATTTCCATGTTTATACAGATAGTAGGGTAGATATCTCCATTTTAATACAGATGGCGGTGTAGATATTTATATGTTCATACAGATGGTGGTGCAGATATTTCCATGTTCATACAGATAGCGGTGTAGTTATTTCCATGTGTAAAGAGATAGCTGTGTAGATATTTCCATGTATATGCAGATAGCTGTGTAGATATTTCCATTTTCATGCAGATAGCGGTTTAGATATTTCCATGTTCAAACAGATAGCGGTGTAGATATTTCCATGTTCATACAGATAGCGGTGTAGATATTTCCATGTTTATACAGATAGCGGTGGAGGTGTATGCATGTTTACACAGATAGCGGTGTAGATATTCCCATGTTCATACAGATCGCGGTGTAGATTTTTCCATGTTCATCCAGATGGATGTGTAGACATATCCATGTTCATACAGATGGCGGTGAAGATATTTCCATGTTCATACAGATAGCGGTGTAGATATTTCCATGTTCATGCAGATAGCGGTGTAGATATTTCCATATTCATACAGATGGCTGTGTAGGTATATCCATGTTCATACAGATGGCGTTGAAGATATTTCCATGATCATACAGATAGCGGTATAGATATTTCCATGTTCATACAGATAGCGGTGTGGATATTTCCATGTTCAGATATCGGTGTAGATATTTCCATGTTCATTCAGATAGCGGTGCTGATAGTTCCATGTTTATACATGTAGTGGTGTAGATATTTCCATGTTTATACAGATTGCGGTGTAGATATTTCCATGTTTATACAGATAGCGGTGTAGATATTTCCAAGTTTATACAGATAGCGGTGTAGATATCTCCATCTTAATATAGATGGCGGTGTAGATATTTATATGTTCATACAGATGGCGGTGCAGATATTTCCATGTTCATACAGATAGCGGTGTAGTTATTTCCAAGTGTAAAGAGATAGCTTTATAGATATTTCCATGTATATGCAGATCGCTGTGTAGATATTTCCATTTTCATGCAGATAGTGGTGTAGATATTTCCATGTTCAAACAGATAGCGGTGTAGTTATTTCCATGTTCATACAGATAGCAGTGTAGATATTTCCATGTTTATATAGATAGCGGTGAAGATGTATGCATGTTTACACAGATAGCGTTGTAGATATTTCCATCTTCATACAGATAGCGGTGTAGATATTTCCATGTTCATCCAGATGGCTGTGTAGATATATCCATGTTCATACAGATGGTGGTGAAGTTATTTCCATGTTCATACAGATAGCGGTGTAGTTATTTCCACGTGTAAAGAGATAGCTGTGTAGATATTTCCATGTATATGCAGATAGCTGTGTAGATATTTCCATTTTCATGCAGATAGCGCTTTAGATATTTCCATGTTCAAACAGATAGCGGTGTAGATATTTCCATGTTCATACAGATAGCGGTGTAGATATTTCCATGGTTATACAGATAGCGGTGAAGGTGTATGCATGTTTACACAGAAAGCGGTGTAGATATTTCCATGTTCATACAGATCGCGGTGTAGATATTTCCATGTTCATCCAGATGGCTGTGTAGCCATATCCATTTTCATACAGATGGCGGTGAAGATATTTCCATGTTCATACAGATAGCGGTAAAGATATTTCCATGTTCATACAGATAGCGGTGTAGATATTTCCATGTTCATACAGATAGCGGCGCTGATATTTCAAGGTGTAAAGAGATAGCTGTGTAGATATTTCCATTTTCATGCAGATAGCTGTGTATATATTTCCATCTTCAAACAGATAGCGGTGTAGATATTTCCATGTTCATAGAGATAGTGGTGTAGATATTTCCATGTTTATACAGATAGCGGTGAAGATGTATGCATGTTTACACAGATAGCAGTGTAGAGATTTCCATTTTCATCCAGAGGGCTCTGTAGATATATCCATGTTCATACAGATAGCGGTGTAGATATTTCCATGTTCATACAGATAGCGATGTACATATTTCCATGTTCATACAGATAGCGGTGCTGATATTTCCATGTTTATACAGGTAGCGGTGTAGATATTTCCATGATTATACAGATAGCGGTGTAGATATTTCCATGTTTATACAGATAGCGGTGTTGATATTTCCATGTTTATACAGATAGCGGTGTAGATATCTCCATCTTAATACAGATGGCGGTGTAGATATTTATATGTTCATACAGATGGCGTTGTAGATATTTCCATGTTCATCCAGATGGCTCTGTAGATATGTCCATGTTCGTACAGATGGCGGTGAAGATATTTCCATTTTCATGCAGATAGCGGTGTATATATATCCATGTTCATACAGATAGCGGTGTAGATATTTCCATGTTCATACAGATAGCGGTGTAGCTATTTCCATGTTCATACAGATAGCGGTGTAGATATTTCCATGTTCATACAGATAGCGGTGCTGATATTTCCATGTTTATACAGGTAGCTGTGTAGATATTTCCATGTTTATACAGATAGCGGTGTAGATGTTTCCATGTTTATACAGATAGCGGTGTAGATATTTCCATGTTTATACAGATAGCGGTGTAGATATCTCCATCTTAATACAGATGGCGGTGTAGATATTTATATGTTCATACAGATGGCGGTGCAGATATTTCCATGTT